>NC_048307.1:16520182-16560692 GCF_013100865.1 Trachemys scripta elegans | reverse complement strand
GCCTCCAGACCCTGCGCCCCCGGCTGGGTGCTTCCCCTCCTGGGCCCCAGCTGCGCTGGGGAAGTGCCAGCCGGGGGGGGCGCAGGGTCTGGGGGCTGCCCGGCAAACCATGAAGCCGGTAGCGCTTGGGCAGCCCTTTTCGCGTGGCTGGGAGGGAGGAAGGGGAGTTAGGGCGGGGACTTTGGGGAAGGGGCGGGGAATGGGCGGAGTTGGTGCAGGGAAGGGGCGGAGTTGGGGCGGGGCCAGGGGCCCGTGGAGTGTCATCTTTTTTTATTTTTTAAATATGGTAACCCTAGTGTAAGGAATAGACTGTGAATTTTCTCGAGTCCCAGAGACTGTTGTTTGTGGTGTCCCTGTGCCCATCGGGCGGGATTCCTGGATCCTTTAACTTTTTCCATTTTCCCCTTATTTGTGTACAGTTGTCATTTAATAAATTGCATGTGGTTTAAACTCAATGTAGCGATCAGTGCGTCAGGGAAGTGGCCGGTGAGACGAGAGTATGTCGGAGTGGGGACATCCTAGCCCCTGTCCCCAGTGACCCACAATAAGACTGGGGGTTAAGCCCCCAGGGATCCTGGGACCAGTCTTATCAGGGTTACTAGGACTCTGCTGCAGGGGAGAGTGGAAGCAAAGTCCTCAAGGTCAGGCAGGCATCTAGGTAAAAGGAGTTGTGGCAGGGACTTAGATCCTTTCACCAGCCAATTCCACCAGGGTAGTATAGAAGCCAGGAAAATTTCTCACAGTAGCGGGACCATTTCCCCACATACAGAGGCATTACAAAGTGAGAAAAAACATAAAAGGAACAAAAAAATTCTTACATTTTAACTTTAACTTGCATTTTACAATTTACAATTTTTCAGGGCTTCTTCAGACAGTAGACTAATAACCGGCACCACCTTCATCTGGTCATCTGGGTACAAGGATGGCCTCATCAGGGACAGCAAGCGGCACTGATTGATAAACCCTCAGAACTTGTGGCAGTCTGCATCAAACCGTTGTGGCAAGGTGATTTCTGGACCACATTCCTGCTATTGGAGGGAGGCATTCTCTAGCTGCAGTTGGGCAATTTGGTTCTGGAGGGTCTAGTACAGGGACTCTGTCTCGGGGAGGAAGAGGGGTGTGCAGCACTCAAGTGCTTCATCAAGGCCCTGCGGTACAGTACAGTGGAGTCGATGCAAACTGTCAGGCGCTGACTCCCAATAGTTAGGCCTGGTGGTTAGAGTGGAGATCAAAGTCAGATGTAGGATCAGGATTGGGCTGAGGGTATGCTTGAATCAAGATCCGGGGACAGGCTTGGGTCAGAACTAAGATCAGAGTCTGTAAACAAGCCAAAAGCAGTACTGTAGCTAGAATCCAAGTGCAGGCCAAAGGTCAAATCTTCATGGTCAGAATCTGAGGAGGGCAGGAGGCAGAGGCAAGACTGATGCACGGTTCATGAACAACATTGGAGCAAAGTCAGACTAGGGCAAGGACAAGACTGGAACAGGTCTCAGGCAAGGCTGGGGAAGGAACAGGCACTAGTTCAGGAGCAGCTTGGGAGTCTATAAAGTCTAATACACTGCGAGGCAGCAGAAGGTTTCCTGGCTGGGTAATGTTGTTGCACAGGCTGATCTACATCTCTGGTGGGGTGGGGGAAATACCTGACCCTGGAGATCATCTAATCCAGGGATAGGCTACTGCTGTATGCCGGAAGGCTGAGTCATTGCATCCTCTGAGAAAAGGGTAAATACATGCGGTGAGATGTTGCTGCAAGCCTGAATGGTGATTCACAGTGGATCTGTAAGAGGGGCAGCTGAGAGAGTAGCCCTGGTTTGGCTGCAGGTTTGTCTCACATATACCAAGAAAACCACCAAAACCAAAGCAGTATTGATGGGGGCAGTTGCTGGGTTTGGCTACAAATATCGGCATTGCTTTAGTCTTGTCATGCCCATAATAGGTGCAGCTGACCAAGATAACAAGAATCAAAACCATTAATCCACCACCTTTCAGCCTTCCTCACACCCACATTTCACTGTTTTGAATGCATGTTGCTAATCCTCCAAGGAGTCCCAAGCAGGGAAATTCCCAAAACAAAGTCAAGAAGAAAAATGATTTTTTTAAATTGTGAGGCAGTTTTGTACATTATAAAGGAAAAGGAAAGTACACAAACAAAATATTTACTTGCTGGTATTTGTCAGATGAAATCCAGAGGATTAAGTCAAACTCATAACATTCATATTTATTAAACACTATTCAACAATATAGATAAACAGGTTTTCTGTTGGTGCAATCCTGTTAAAGTGAATGGAGTGAGAGCAGCAGTTAATTTGGCTCAAAAAAGCTCTAAATGAAATCTAAACACAAAATGATATTCAAGATCCTAATCTGTATTATCAGCAATATTTCCTCTGTCTGATACCCACATAAGGTGAGAGAAAAATATATAGAGAGAACTTTTTTATCTGCTTTAGAACACTGAGAAATGCCCTGTTTACCTATTTAAAAACAGCATTTAGAACAAACTTTATTTTAGCAAATAAAGTCTGTGTGTTTCAGAGTGAAAGTTAATATTTACTTCTATGTTCTGAAATCCTTAAGAGGTCCTGCAAGGAGCTCTCCGGGACTATCTGTTCTCCCCAGTGTGTTACAGTTCAGCCTGTGGAATGTGAGTAGCTGGCAATTGACCTGCAAGTTCAACATCTTTCCTGAATTCCAAAAAATCTGAAAAAAGATATTACAAAACTGGAGTCACCATTAGGTGAGTTTTTGGTTGCTTGCTCAGTTGGTTGCTTTTTTTTTTATTTGTTTATAAAACTTTTAAAATCCTTGAACCTAAACACTGGACATAAAATAGATAGACTACTATGCTGATATCTAATTTGAGCCTAATTCGTTCACCCAGGGCCGGCTCCAGGCACCAGACGAGAAAGCACGTGCCTGGGGCGGCACATTGTAAGGGGCGGCATTCCTGCCAATCTTGGGGCGGCCAGCCCAGCCCTGAAGGGGCACGGACCCCGACCAGGGGGGCAGGAACTAGTGATCCCTGCTGCTCATCGTGCCGCTGGGCTCCCCGGGACATGCCACTCCCCGCCGCCTGCACTGGCCTCCGCCTCCCACGCTGCTCGGAGCCCGGCCTGGCCCAGCTGCCTTTAAAGGAGCAGCTGAGCCAGCACCTCCTGCAGCCCCCAGGCACTGGAAGGAGGGAGAGTTCTGCGGCGGCCCGGCGGGCAGCGGAGGCAGGGACAGTTCTGCGGCGGCCCGGCGGGCAGCGGAGGGGTGGGCCCCACTGATCCTGGCACCGTTTGCACTGTGCCAAGCCCCACTGCGATGCCAGCCCCACGTGGAGGTCGCAGACCACAGGCAGCGCTGCCTGTGTCGGCCCCCTTGGAGCCTGCCCGGCCGGGAGAGGCACCCCAAGGCCGGAGCGGGGAGCCCCTCTCGCCTGGCTGCAAGCGGATTGCAGTGCCTGGCTGCCCACGGGCGGAGGGAGCGGGCGGGTGCCGCCCTTCACCCCCACTGCAAGCCGCCTTGACCGCCCTCCACGCGCTCCCTGCGGCTGCTGTTTGGTTTTGTGGGTTTTTTTTGCTTTGGCAGTCCGGCCGCCTTTTTTTTTTTTGCCTGGGGCAGCAAAAAAGCAGGAGCCAGCCCTGCGTTCACCTATAAAATAAGTTTTTAAAAAAGACAATTCAATCTTACAAAACAGGAAAGCTATAAGTAAACCCATGTTAGAAGTTCATTATTGAGATGATCAGTTGGAGAAGAGACAGATGGGGATGGGAGAACCTGGTTTGCCAAATTTAGACCTCACTTGTAGCTTGTGGGTCCGAGATTTAGAACAGGGGTAGGCAATCTATGGCACGCGTGCCGAAGGCGGCACACAAGCTGATTTTCAGTGGCACTCACACTGCCCGGGTCCTGGCCACCGGTCCGGGGGGCTCTGCATTTTAATTTAATTTTAAATGAAGCTTCTTAAACATTTTAAAAACCTTATTTACTTTACATACATCAATAGTTTACCTTATATACTCGTTCATAAGCCGAATTTTTTTAGTAAAAAAAGGGAGCACCAGAGACGGGGGTTGGCTTATGAACAGGTATAGAGAGGGAGAGGTGGGACACAGCCCCTCCCCTCAACAGAGGGAGCAAGGAGAGGCAACACAGCCAGCAGAGCCAGAAGGGAAGAGGCGGGGCCAGAGTCTCTCCGCTTCTGGCCAATCTGCTCTCCCCCGAGCCTCCGAAGCAGCTGCAGCTCCGGGGCTGGCCGGCTGCAGCTGTGCCGCTCACAGGGCCAGCTCCAGGCACCAGCTTAGCAAGCAGGTGCTTGGGGCGGCCACTCCGGAGAGGAGCGGCATGTCCAGCAATTTGGCGGAGGGTCCCTCACTCCTGCTCGGAGTGAAGGACCTCCCGCTGAATTGCCACTGAAGTGCCACAGATCGCGATCGCGGCTTTTTGGGGGTCGGGGGGGGGCACTGCTTGGGGCGGCAAAAACCCTGGAGCCGGCCCTGGCCGCTCGGCCCTGCCCCCCAGAGCAGGCTGTGGCCACGCCACCGGAGCACGCTGCGGCCGTGCCACCTGGCCCAGCCTGCTGGAACATGCTGCGGCCATGCCACCTGGGCTGGCCCACCGGAGCAGGCTGCGGCAACGCAGAGGAACTTGTGCAGTTCCAAGGTATAGGGTGAGGAATGGGGGATTTGAAGAGCCCACAAAGGGGTGCTTAGCCCCCGTGCACTGTGGTTTCCTGTTTTGCAAGGTCTTATTGTGCACTGATGCTGCAAAGTGGCTTTATAGGTGGGGCTGTGAATCTGCCCTTTTATAAATTTGTTAATATTCACATTGGGGTGGCATTGACATCATAGAGGATAGACCACCCCTGACTCTGGAGCAGTGACAAAGGGTTTTCCTGCCACTCCACCACTTGGGGATGGATACCTCCCTCCAACACCCTGGGGAAGTTCCCCAATGCCCATCCTGGCTGCCCAGGCTTTCCTCTGGGGCCAGGATTTGGGTCTGTGAGAAACATCATGGTGTTAAGCACACTCCTTCTTCTGCTTTTGCCACGTACTCCAGTGAGATAAGGATCAGACCTTTGGCATAGATCGTGTAACTGATTTGTATTACTTTGACCATCAATATTGTTTTTTCAGGCAGCTCTCAGTATAAAGTTTATGTAAATAATTTCATTGCAGGTAAAAAGCCCTTCACAGAATATTCTTCTTCGATGTTTATATAATCTAAACCAAGCACTCTGACAAGGTTTTTGTGCCATGAAGTTTTTATTTAAACTCCCGATTTTTAACTCTGTTTGGACCCCGAAGTCACCTTGTAGATTCTTCAGCAAACATTGCCGAGGATTTGCCCCTCAAAATATCTCTGGCTATGAATCCCCGAGCCTCTATAAAGAGTTGCCAGAGCACTTTAATTTTGCAAGTGATGTTTTGGACAAATGGAGTCAAATGGAAAAGGTAACATATTTTGTCTCTTTGGTTCCAATATTTTCGTTCATTTGTGTCTGGTGTTATATCATGTTATAGATACCGGTTCCAAAACATGTGATCTCTGTAATGATCCTTTCATAGTAGATGATAACTATTTTGCTGCTATAGGATACTTTTAAGGGTGTCACATAAATAACTGAACTGTTTGGAAAAACTTTTATCCCAAGTTTTCCATCTGAAAAATGTTGCTTTGATTAAACAAAAAAATTGCACAAAATCCTATCAATTTTGATGAAATTCCCATTAAAATTAAAATAGAAAGTTTCATTTTGGAAAATTAAATTTTGATTTTATGCAGTCTAGTTGTAGCTGTGTCAGACCCACAGCGTTAGAGAGGCAAGGGGGGTAAGGTAAGATCTTTTATTGGACCAGCTTCTGTTTGTGGGAGAGAAAGCTTGTTTCTCTCAAAAACTGAAGTTGGTCCAATAAAAGATCTTATCTCACCCACCTTGTCTCTCTTTTTTGATTTTGTCATTTTATATGACATTTATTAATTTTACATTAATGCACAGCATCTTATATTATGCACTACTACTGCTCACATGCTGTTATTCAGAATGAAAACAAATTACAAAATGTTGAAATGTACTATGAAATGGAAATTCCAAATTTCAACCAGCTCTAGTGAATAGTCAAAATGCCATTAAGAGTATTTGCTGCTTCACATGCCAACCTATGATCACATTTAGGATCAGGGCATAAGTAGAAAAGACTGAGAAGGGAAATATTATTAGTCCCATTTTATTGATAGGGAACTAAGACACAGAGAGATTAAATGACTTGCCCAAGGTCACAACAGAAGTTTGTTGCAGAGCTGAGAAATAAACCTACATTATCTCCTTCATTCCAATCCTCTGATTTAACCACAAGCCTAGCCTTCTGCTCCTGGGCCCAGCTTCAGGAAAGCATCTCTATTCAGGAAAGCACTTACTTCCCATTTAAGTCAAATGGCTGAAAATTAAGCATGTATTTAAGAGCTTTCCTGAATTCGTGCCTTACCCCCTGATTCTGCCAACATTGACATATGTGCTTAACTTTACACACGGTAGGTAGTGAAATCAGTGGGACTATCATGTTCTTAAAGTTATACACATGCCTAAGTGTTTTTCAGGATCATGGTTAATAATTGGAATCAATTAAAGCATTCAGAAAATGTCTCCATTCAGTATTTTTATCAGGGGATAATATTTAAGAGAAGTAATATATTTAGCTATTTTGCATAAAAATAGATACACAGGGAACTTAGGTTTAAAAATGTCAAAAAAATAAATAATTGTATGTTTTCAATAAGAGGGGCTAAAACCATCATAATTTATGTTAGAAACTTTTTTTGTGCTCTCACGAAGCCTAATCCTGCAGTCATGGTCAGTCTTATCTTCACAGGGAGTCCGTGATTGGGCCTGCTGTACATTTTCACCTGCGTATGTTACTTGTAATGGTCTGTTGTTTAAAGAATGGTTATGTTTCTCATTAACTTCTCAATGCAATTTTATATAATGATCATTTCTTCTTTACCAATAGGAGAACTATGGGCTCATCGCACCGCTGTGCTGAGTACAGTAGTTCTAAGCATTACTGTAATAGAAATAACAATCATCTTCATTATGTGTTCTGGACTATGTTTAAAGGAAGCAGGTTAAGGATCTTGTACACTTGGAGTTATACTAATAACATAAAGAGCTCGACAGTTCTTTTCCCATAACCATGATTGTAATCTATGGCAAAACATGTCCAGAGGTAAACCTTCCCACAGGCTGGCCTAAACCTGCACATTTCATATGGTAACAAGGCATCGTTATGCATAGCTTGGGCAGCTCAGAAGATGAGAAGCAAATTCTCCAATGTACTTGATTAACAAGCACATATTAGATTTGGGATATAAGCCCACAAGCCTATAAATTCTTACACACATGCTTACCTTTAACCACAGGGTTAGTCCTGCTGAAGTCAAGGAGACTGCGCCTCTGCTTGAAGTTAAGCAATCGTGTGTTTGAAGCATTGAGTCTCCTCTTGGTGGTTGCATTACACCTCTACCCCGATATAACGCTGTCCTCAGGAGCCAAAAAATCTTACCATGTTATAGGTGAAACCGCGTTATATCAAACTTGCTTTGATCTGCTGGAGTGCACAGGCCCACCCCACCCTCCCCCCGGAGCGCTGCTTTACCGCTTTATATCCAAATTCATATATCAGGTCGCGTTATATCGGGGTAGAGGTGTATTTACACATTTTCCTAATTTCTTGTCTTTGCCAGAATGGAGAGAGAGCCTCCTCAATCCCAGCCCTCTGGTGGGTAGGTGATCAAGGCAATGAGGTAAGGTGGGGTTTTGAGGAGCTGGGATTTCTATCCAGGAAAGCAGCCAATGTACTCTCTGATGCATGTGGTCTGAAAAAGGGAGACAGAGTTATAGTGATGCTACCCCGGATACCAGAATGGTGGTCGATAACAGTGGGCTGCATAAGAACAGGTCAGTACAAAGAATAATAAGTGACTGAATTTATTTGTATTTCAGTAATGCTCATAGACCCCGACTGAATTCCAGGCCCCATTAAACTAGGCACTGTACCAACAGAGCAAGAAACAGTCCCTGTCCTTAGGAGATTAGTCTAAAGCCCCAGTACTTCAAAGATTTCTGCTCTTAACTGTGCACACTGTGACCTGTCCCATTGAAGCCAAAGGGAATGCTTAGAGTGTGTAAAGTTGAGCATGTGAGTAAGTTTTTGCTGGATCAGAGTCGGAGTAGAAAAGACTGACAAAGGAAATATTGCAGTGTTGTAGTTGGGTTGGTCCCAAGATATTAGAGAGACAAGGTGGGTGAATGTGACAGGGTACAATCTGGGCTGTTGAACTGCTGTGTCCCCTAAATTCTCTAGCCTGGGGTGTTTTTTACAGTGCTTTGCTGTGAGAACATCCACTTCTGGCCTGTTCATACAGCCTTCAGCATCTAAAATCACTCCCAGCTAAGTTACGTGCATGCTCTGGCCAGCCACTCATGAATTAAATACAGACAACATCCACAAATTCCCAGTCCCAGCCTTGTCCCCCAGAAATGTGCGTCTTGTACTGCTCAAAACTGTACTGAACAATGCAAGCTCATATAAAGTCTGTCATTTCATCAATGGAAAATAATATGCACCATCTTTGTTATCCCAAATGGAGTTCCCACACACTTTAATCCAAGCACACAGTTAAGATAAAACAAGAAGATAAGTTTATTAACTACAGAAAGATAGATTTTAAGTGATTACAAGTAATGATGCATAAAAGTCAGGATTGGTTACAAAAGAAATAAAGAAGTAAAACGCAAGCTAATACTTCACTTAACAAGCTAAGTGAACTTAAAAATAAAAAAAGTTATGTCTCACCGTATGTTTATAGCAGTCTGTACTGGCTGATAAGCCCCCTTTCAGTCAGGAGCACCCCTCCCCCAGTTCAATGATGCTTTCTTTGATTTGCGAGCATTGTTGCTGCTGTGAGTAGAGATGGGGGTAGAGAGAAGTGATTTGTATTGTGGGTGTCCTCCATTCTTATACCTTTCTCCCCTCTTTGAGGATTATCTCCAGCGGGGGTTCAGGCAACAGCCAATCTGTTTACATGGAAACTCCAGCCATTTTCATTGCCAATATGTAAAGTTCTCACTCACGCCCTAGGTCTTGCCAAAGAATAATCACTTAACTAAGTGATAGCCACTTGACTTTGTTGATAGCTGGCTGAGGTGCCAGTATATCTTTGTCTCTGAAAAACTGGTTTTGGCCTGCTTTTCTGACTCTGGAGCATGTTACAGCAATGCTATACAGTAGAATCTTATAACTTTATATACAATATTGATACACATATTTTACTGGGACAGTAATGTTCAGCAGATTATGACATTTCAAATGATACCTCACAAGGCATACTTTGTACAAAATGTATCACAGTCTTGTAAAAGTGGTGACTATAATAGTATAGATTGTCACAGTGAGGTAATATCTTTTATTGAACCATCTTCTGCTGGTGAGAGAGACAAGCTTTCAAGTTTACCCATAGCTGAAGAAGAGCTCTGTGTGAGCTCAGAAACTTGTCTCTTTTGCCAACAGAAGTTGATCCATACAAGATACTATCTCACCCACCTTGTCACTCTAAAGGAAGTGTTATTATTTCCATTTTACAGATAGGGATCTAAGGCACAGAGAGATTAAGTGACTTGTCCAGGGTCACACTGGGAGTTTCTGGTAGAGCTGGGAATTGAACCTAGATCATCTCCTTTTCTTTTTGAAATGACTTTTCATTTAGAAATTTCCTTCAATTTTTTTAAATTAAAAACATAAAAAATGCTTGAAATCAAAACAAGAGTTTTGTTTTGAATTGAATTAAATGTTTCATTTGACGTGAAGCAATTTTTTCCCATCTTTATGATATACCGAAATTTTGAAAATTTTCGATTTTGGTTTGATCCTAAACAATCTTTTTCAGTTTTTCAAATTCCCAGCAAACTGAAAAATCCATTATTCACACAGCTCTGCTTTCCTGAATCTCTGCCTTAGCCCCTGATCCTGCAAACATTTACACACATTCTTAGTCAGTCCCAGTGAAATCAATGGGACTATTCACGTGCTTAAAGTTAAGCACAGCTTAAATGCTTTCAGGATCAGGGTCAATAACTGACATCAATTATTAAAGCATTCAAACAATTTCCAAACTCAGTATTTTTATCAGGAGATAATATTTTAGAGAAGTAGTATATTTAGCCATTTTGCATAAAAAGATGTTTTGACATTTAAATATTGTATTGATTGTATATTTTTTAAAGAAGTTCATGACAAAATATTAATATAACAGAGCCCATTTTACAAAGGAGAAAGCTGAGGCACATAGTTTAAATGATGTGTGAGCCTCATGGGGCATCAGGAGGGGGCATCCCCCAGACAACGTGGCCTTAGTATTGGCAGCAAAATAACGTTATCTCCCAGAAGATTCTTCTGCAAAGATAAAAAAGGAAGAACCTAGGGTGAAGGATTAGGTTGGGATTTCTGATTCACAATGATGCTCTACTTCAGTCTGATGTAGCTTAACTCTACTCCAGGTCATAGGCTACCACTAGGAATAAGTCCGAAGAGGCAATTGCATGGGAATTAATTCTATGGTAGATACAGGGCCGGCTCCAGGCACCCACCAAGGAAGCAGGTGCTTAGGGCGGCCAATACAAAGGGGCGGCACATCCGGGTCTTCGGTGGGAATTCGGCGGCGGGTCCCTCAGTCCCTCTCTTCCTCTTTGAGCTGCTGCCGAAGAGGAAGAGAGGGAGTGAAGGACCCGCCACGGAACTGTTGCCGAAGAATGGAGCGGCGCGATTGAGCTGCCGCAGAAGCGCCGCCAATCGTTGTTTTTTTTCCCCCCACCACTTGGAGCAGCAGAAAACCTGGAGCCAGCCCTGGTAGATAACAGCAGCAGAAGGCATAGCACAGAAGGATAAGTACAAGGGGCCAGATGTCCACCTAATGTAAATTGGCTCAGCTCTGTTGAAGCCAATGGACTTACACTGGCTAGAATCTGGCCCAAGTATTTTTAAATGTTCAGCTACTTTTAAACTTCCATTTATTGCACTTCTAGGAATTATCTATATTCCAGCAACAACCCAGCTGACAGCTAATGACATTTTCTATAGACTCCAGGCTTCTAAGGCCAAATGCATCATTACCAATGATACACTGGCACCTGCAGTGGACTCAGTTGTGTCCAAGTGCCAGTTTCTAAAAACCAGGCTAATGGTATCTGAAGGCAGGAGGGATGGATGGCTGGACTTCAAAGAACTACTCAAGTGAGTATGTCTTGCCTCAGTGAGCTAATCATCCAAATGGAAATTCAGGTGTTTCCAGCTTTGTATTGTACCCCTCCTTGTTTAAAAAGCAGTTTCAGAACTGAGATAACTCATATATTCCATGTGTTTGGGGGGAGCCAATTCTTCCCTCATTTACCTGACAAGTCTGCATTCCAACACTAAATTAAATACAAGTATAAAAAGTTAACAGGGATGGGAGAGGAGATATGCAAATACATTTGGCTTTAAATATATAGAGGGCAAGGGAGAAGCATTAATGACAACAGAACAGGGTCATTCTGCTGAAAAAGTGTGCTGAACTCTAGCTTCAGATACACCCGTAGGGCCATTGAAGTCAAGAGAAGTCTTTCCATTGATTTCAATGAGCACTGGATCAAGCCCTTAGCTCTCACTGAATGCAAAGGGAGTTTTGTGTGTATTTCCAAGACCAGAATTTGGCCTAATAAATCTTACTGGCAAGTGACCATTAAGAATGAGACCATAAGCAGTTTAATTTGGAAAGAGAAAAGAAATGCCTGCACTTAAGTTGTAAACTAGATAGGGATTGAAGTTTCCTTTTTTGGATAGCTTATCCATTCTGATGTACTCTTGTCTTTATTTTGAAGAGCTGCACCTGGTGATCATGACCCTGTTAAGACAAAGAGTCAAGAAGCAATGACTATCTACTTTACTAGTGGAACCACAGGTTACCCCAAAATGGTGGAACATTCTCACAGTAGTTTTGGTATTGGAATGACCTCGACTGGGAGGTATGTACTGAAAATACTTTGTTGCTCTGATAATCCATGGTCACAAAATTAATATGTAAAAAATACTGAATATATGATTATTTGTCTGAAAATTCATACCAGGAATGGATTGATCAATGGATTCATGGTGGTTAAGTCCATTAATGGCTATTAGCCAGGACGGGTAAGGAATGGTGTCCCTAGCCTCTGTCTGACAGAGGATGGAGATGGATGGCAGGAGAGAGATCACTTGATCATTGCCTGTTAGGTTCACTCCCTCTGGGGCACCTGGCATTGGCCACTGTCGGTAGACAGGATACTGGGCTAGATGGACCTTTGGTCTGACCCGGTACGGCCTTTCTTATGTTCTTATGTTCTTATTGTAGAGATGATCAAACCACAGAATTTCTGTTTTGTGGGAAATTCTGATATCTTGACATTTGTTTTCCTCCTGAATTGGATGAAAAGTCAAAATATCTAAACTTTTTGTGGGACAAAGTTCCAAAACAATTTGATTTGGCAATTTCTCAATGTTTCATTTTTTCACATTTTCAATTGAAAAAAATGTTTCAACATTCTCAAATCAACATATTTAATGTTGGAGGACATTAATCTCTCCATCTGCCTTCACCGCCAGAGTGCCACATGGGAATGTAGTTTCTGGTCTTTCATGTCCCCATTCTTCCCTAGATGAACTACATCTTTCATGATGCACCACAGCCCCTCCCTGTGGTTGAGGTGCTGCAGCATATCATGGGACTCCCAAATAAAAATATTTAATTTTGTTTTCCTGGAAAATTCAGCCAAAATAGATTCTGCCAAAATAGATCCCTACAGAAAATTTTTATTTTGATGAAACTCCTTTTTCTGATGAGAAATGTTTCTTTCAAAAAATGTTGACCAGCCTATTCACTATGTCTAGTTACTTTTTAAACAGGAGAATAAGAAATATCTGTTCTCCCATCAAGAAGCTGAAACAAAATCATGTGACTTAGGTGAGCAATCACACAAGTATAAAGAATAATGAATAGATTATTTGAACAGTTGGCAAACATCTCACAGGGATGTTAGCATTCAACTACTCACAGTATAATTCTGACTAATGAATCCACTCATAGGAATCAGGATTAGTTCATGAACAGAAAAAAGAGCCATGTTCATTCACAACAAATAATTCCATTCATTCCCCATTTGTACATTCACTTTTGTTTTTCTATTCAGTGTTTTCCCATTATGATTTTTTTTGTCATTATCACCAGGTTTTGGTTGGATTTAAATCCCTCTGACATATTATGGGGCCTGTCTGACCCAGGCTGGGTAAAATTTGCCTATGGCTCTTTCTTTTCTCCATGGATTCAGGGAGCGTGTATCTTTACACACAGCATGCTGCAGTTTGAGGCAACAACCGTCCTGAATGTAAGAATAAAAACATCATGATGTGGTTTCAGCCATAACTGATATGTGCAAAACAGATGGTAAAAAAGGATAATATCCGAAGTAACTTTAAAATAACATAAAAATCATGAGACTATGAGGGGAGGCAATGTTGTCTAGTAGTGTCATCCCCGGGTAGGCTGCCTCTTTTGTGCACCCCTTTCAAGTAACAGGCCTGTGCCTCCACTCCTCTTTGGGGGTGGGACCCCACGATCCAACTAGTCTCTACTGGGTCGCTGGGTTACATCCCCCTGGATGTCAACCGAGATACATAGCAGGCCCAACAGGCTTGGCACCTGAAAGAGTTTCCCTTCAGGAGCCTGGGGTGGTAATAGTATGAAGCAGGTTCTTCAATATATAGTATAACTTATTTACCAAAAGGTGCACAGCACTCAGAAAAATTGATTTAAAATAACAGAGATCTATGCGCATACTGTCTTACCTACACTTAGGAGTCCGATGGCACCTTAAAGACTAACACATTTATTTGGGCATAAGCTTTCGTGGGTGAAAAACCACTTCTTCAGATGCATGGAGTGAAAATTACAGATGCAGGCATTATATTATTGACACATGAAGAGAAGGGAGTTACCTCACAAGTGGAGAACCAGCGTTGGCAGGGTCAATTCGATCAGGGTGGATGTGGTCCACTCCCAATAATTGATGAGGAGGTGTCAATTCCAGGAGAGGCAAAGTTGCTTTTGTAGTGAGCTAGCCACTCCCAGTCCCTATTCAAGCCCAAATTAATGGTGTTAAATTTGCAAATGAATTTTAGTTCTGCAGTTTCTCTTTGAAGTTTGTTTCTGAAGTTTTTTTGTTCAAGTACGGCTACTTTTAAATCTGTTAGAGAATGTCCAGGAAGTTTGAAGTGTTCTCCTACTGGCTTTTGTATGTTATCATTACTGATGTCCGATTTCTGTCCATGTATTCTTTTATGTAGAGACTGTCCTGTTTGGCAAATATACATGGCAGAGGGGCATTGCTGGCACATGATGTCATATATAACATTAATAGATGTGCGGGTGAATGAGTCCCTGATGGTGTGGCTGATGTGGTTGGGTCTTCTGATGGTGTCGCTAGTGTAGCTATGGGGACAGAGTAGGCAACGAGGGTTGCTACAGGGATTGGTTCCTGGGTTAGTGTTTCCGTGGTGTGGAGGCGAGTCACCCATCATAAACAAACATACAAAAGCATGCACCATATTCACAAAAAGTAATACAGCTATTTCCCAGTTCTCTACATAAGGGGCAGTGGACTGGGAGTCAGGAAACATAGTTCTGCTCTCAGCTCTATCACTGAGCTTCTGGGTGACCTCAAGGGTATGTCTACACTATGGGATTAATCCGAATTTACAGAATTAGAATTTTGGAAACAGATTGTATGAAGTCGAATGTATGCAGCCACACTAAGCACATTAATTCGGTGGTGTACGTCCATGTACCAGGGCTAGCGTCGATTTTCGGAGCGTTGCACTGTGGGTAGTTATCCCATAGCTATCCCATAGTTCCCGCAGTCTCATGCGTCCATTGGAATTCTGGGTTGAGATCCCAGTGCCTGATGGGGCAAAAAACATTGTCGCAGGTGGTTCTGGGTACAGCCTCACCCCTCACTCCATGAAAGCAACGACAGACAACCATTTCACGCCTTTTTTCCTGGGTAAACACAGCAGACGCCATACCACGGCAAGCATGGAGCCCGCTCAGCTCAAGACAGCAGTCATGAACATTGTAAACACCTCGCGCATTATCGTGCAGTTTATGCTGAACCAGGACCAGAAAAACGAGGCAAGGAGGAGGCGGCGACGGCAGTGTGGCGACGAGAGTGATGAGGACATGGACATGGACACAGAATTCTCTCAAACCGTGGGTCCCGGCGCTTTGGAGATCATGTTGTTGATGGGGCAGGTTCTATCCGTGGAACGCCAATTCTGGGCCCGGGAAACAAGCACAGACTGGTGGGACCGCATAGTGTTGCAGGTGTGGGATGATTCCCAGTAGCTGCGAAACTTTCGCATGCATAAGGACACTTTCATGGAACTTTGTGACTTGCTTTCCCCTGCCCTGAAGTGCCAGAATACCAGGATGAGAGCAGCCCTCACAGTTGAGAAGCGAGTGGTGATAGCCCTGTGGAAGCTTGCAACGCCAGACAGCTACCGGTCAGTCGGGAATCAATTTGGAGTGGGCAAATCTACTGTGGGGGCTGCTGTCATGCAAGTAGCCAAAGCAATCATTGAGCTGCTGCTACGAAAGGTAGTGACTCTGGGAAATGTGCAGGTCATAGTGGATGGCTTTGCTGTAATGGGATTCCCTAACTGTGGTGGGGCGATAGATGGAACCCATATCCCTATCTTGGCACTGGAGCACCAGGGTACCCAGTACATAAACCGCAAGGGTTACTTTTCAATGGTGCTGCAAGCACTGGTGGATCACAGGGGATGTTTCACCAACATCAACGTGGGATGGCTGGGAAGGGTTCATGACGCTCGCGTCTTCAGGAATGCTACTCTGTTTAAACGGCTGCAGCAAGGGACTTACTTCCCGGACCAGAAAATAACCATTGGGGATGTTGAAATGCCTATAGTTATCCTTGGGGACCCAGTCTACTCCTTAATGCCATGGCTCATGAAGCCATACACAGGCAGCCTGGACAAGAGTCAGGAACTGTTCAACTACAGGCTGAGCAAATGCAGAATGGTGGTGGAATGTGCATTTGGCCGTTTAAAAGGTCACTGGCGCACTTTACTGACTCGCTCAGACCTCAGCCAAACCAATATCCCCATTGTTATTGCTGCTTGCTATGTGCTCCACAATCTCTGTGAGAGTAAGGGGGAGACATTTATGGCGGGGTGGGAGGCTGAGGCAAATCACCTGGCTGCAGATTACGCACAGCCAGATACCACGGCGATTAGAAGAGCACTCCAGGAAGCGCGGCGCATCAGAGAAGCTTTGAAAACCAGTTTCATGACTGGCCAGGCTACCGTGTGAAAGTTCTGTTTGTTTCTCGATGAAAACCCACCCCCTTTATTGACTCATTCTCTGTAGGCAACCCACCCTCCCCCTTCGATCACAGCTTGCTTTCAAAGGAAATAAAGTCACTATCGTTTAAAAATAATGTATTCTTTATTAATTGATTATAAAAAGAGGGAGAGAACTGACAAGGTAGCCTGGGTGGGGTTTGGGAGGAGGATCAGAGGGAAGGAAAATGCCACTAAAAAAAGGTTAAAATAATGACAGCCTTTTGCTTGGGCTGTCCACTGGGGTGGAGTGGGAGGGTGCACGGAGCCTCCCACCCCCTGCATTCTTACACATCTGGGTGAGGAGGCTATGGAACATGGGGAGGGGGGAGGAGGGTTATACAGAGGCTGTAGCGCCAGTCTGTGATCCTGCTGCCATTCCTGAAGCTCCACCAGACGCCGGAGCATGTCTGTTTGCTCACACAGCAGCCCCAGCGTTGCATCCTGCCTCCTCTGATCATCCTGCCGCCACCTCTCATCTCAAGCGCCTCTCCTCTCCTCACGTTGGTCCCTCCTGTCCTCACGTTCACTGGCAGCTTTCCTATACTTTGAAACCGTGTCCTTCCACTCATTCAGATGAGCTCTTTCATTGCAGGTAGATTCCATGATTTCCGCGAACATCTCGTCTCGCGTCCTCTTTTTCCGACGCCTTATCTGAGATAGCCTTCGGGACGGAGGAGGGAGGCTTGAAAAATTTGCAGCTGCTGGAGGGAGGGAAAAAAGGAGAGAATTTTTTAAAGATACATTTTACAGAACAATGCTTATACTCTTTCACGGTGAACAACAATATTCACATTACATAGCACATGTGATTTCTGTGCAAGGTCGCATTTTGCCTCTTAATATTGAGTGCCTGTGGCTTTGCTGCTAGAGATCACAGACGCAGGTCCGGGCAACAGAATTCAGCTTGCATGCAGCCATGGTAAGCCATTGTCTTTCGGCTTCTGCATCCTCCTTTCCCACTTACCAAGCAAAGCCCGTTTTGAGTGCTGCAGTTTTCCTGTTAACCTTCAGCAGCAGAAAACAAACTAACCCACCCCCCATCCAATTCTCTGGGATGATCGCTTTATCCCTCCCCCCACCGCGTGGCTGGTATCAGGGAAGATCCCTGCTAGCCACACATTAAAAGCTTAGCGCCAAACTCCCCCCCCCCCGCGCTTGGCTTACTACAGGGAAGGATTTATTTTCAGCCACAGGCAAACTGCCCGGTAGGAGGGGCCACCTCTGTCCCCTTAATTAAATTCCCATATTTCAACCAGGTTACCATGAGCGATATCACTCTCCTGAGTATTACACAGCGAAATAAAGAACGGATGTTGCTTGAATGCCAGCAAACACTGGGACCATACGCTGCCAGGCTTTGTCATGAAATGATACCAGATTACTTGCTACTAGCATGGCGTGGTCAAGTGTCCTACCATGGAGGACAGAATAAGGCAAGAAACCTTCTGCAAAGGCTTTTGGAGTACCTCCAGGAGAGTTTCATGGAGATGTCCCTGGAGGATTTCTGCTCCATCCCCAGACACGTTAACAGACTTTTCCAGTAGCTGTACTGGCCGCGAATACATCCCAAGTCCTCAGGGCAAATTAATCATTAAAAAACGCTTGCTTTTAAACCACGTTTTATATTTTAAAAGGTAAACTCACCTGAGGTCCCTTCCATGGGGTCATGGTCTTGGGTACTGGCTTGGGAGGGTACTTCAGTCAAGCTGAGAAAAAGATCCTGGCTGTTGGGGAGAACAGAGTGCTAGGTGCTCTCCGCAAGCTCGTCCTCCTCCTCCTCCTCCTCCTCTTCTTCCCCATCCGCAGAATCCTCAGGTGTGGCTGATGAGATTAGCCGGAATCCACGGTCAGAGGTGGGGTAGTGGTGGCGGCCCCCCTTAGAATTGCATGCAGCTCAGCATAGAAGCAGCATGTCTGCGGCTCTGACACGGAGTGACCGTTTGCCTCCTTTGTTTTCTGATAGGCTTGGCTGAGCTCCTTGACTTTCACGCGGCACTGCTCTGAGTCCCTATTGTGGCCTCTCTCCATGCCCTTGGAGATTTTTTCAAAAGTTTTGGCATTTCGTCTTTTCGAAGTTCTGCTAGCACTGAATCCTCTCCCCATAGAGCGATCAGATCCAGTACCTCCCGTACGGTCCATGCTAGTGCTCTTTTTCGATTATCGGCCTGCATGGTTATCTGTGCTGATGAGCTCTCTGTAGTCACCTGTGCTCTCCTGTGCTGGGCAAACGGGAAATGAAATTCAAATGTTTGCAGGGCTTTTCCTGTCTACCTGGCCAGTGCATCCGAGTTCAGATTGCTGTGCAGAGCGGTCACAACGGTGCACTGTGGGATAGCTCCCAGAGGCCAATACCATCGAATTGCGGCCACACTAACCCTAATTCGAAATGACAATATTGATTTTGGCGCTACTCCGCTGGTCGGGGAGGAGTACAGAAATCGATTTTAAGAGCCCTTTATTTCGAAATAAATGGTTTCGTTGTGTGGACAGGTGCAGGGTTAATTCGATTTAATGCTGCTAAATTCGAATTAAACTCATAGTGTAGACCAGGCCCGAGCAAGTCACATCATCTTCCTATCCCACAGTTTCCCCATCTGCAAAGGGACAATAATCAAACTTTACCCTCTTTTGTAAAGTGTATTGAGATCTCTGAGTAGAAAGTGCTAAAGAAGTGTTAAGTATTTTTATTACGTTCTCTTCACTTGTGCCTATCACTGTGGGAGGAAAATGCTTCACTCCAAAACATAAGCAAATTAACTTTCAAATAAATATAGATAAAAAAGAAAGGAACAAGAACTCTTAATAGCCGTGCCAGACCTAGCCCAAGACATCATTTTAGCCCTGTGCCTTTTTAGTATAATGTATTCACTTTATTTATTGTTTGTATTGTGATGGTGCCTAGGCCCATATCATAGACCAGAGCCCAAATGTGCTTGGCACTGTACAACAACCAAAAGACTGTGCCCCAAGGAACTAACAATGTAAATAACTTTTCTTTTCTTTCATTCATAGTGTCTGTCCAGGTTTCCTATAACCTCTTTCTGTGGTACACCAACTGTATATTGCATGCTGGTGCAGCATGATCTTACCAGGTACATCTAGATGGCTTACTAACCATCTCAACTAAACCATGTTCTAGCAGAATCACAGCCCTAGATTTTTCCTTTGCCAGGTTGTATTTTAACAAAATAACCAAATCAGAGGTTGAAATTCTAGTTGAACTCACTCTGTAAGTTCTTTACCAGTTACAGCTGCAGCGAATGAAGCCCAGAATCGAACCATGCCAAAGTCTCTATAGTAATGTGCTTTAGTCATCCTAATCATTGTTTTAAACACTTATTAAGCTACAAGTTCAAGAGCCTGAAGCACTGCCTAAGTGGGGGTGAGCCACTCAACCCTGAAGCGATGGAGAAATGGAAAAGCAAAACAGGGATGGATATCTATGAAGGATACGGCCAGACTGAAACAGTACGTTTGCATTCAATCACACACCTAATACGCTTAATTCTAACTCAAGCTCATGAGGAAAGATATCAAATCCATATGGTAGGTTTCTTGCTTTATCCAGGAAAACAGGCCCCAAATTTTCAAATATAGGCAACTAACATCAGGCTACTAAATCCATATGTAGGCCCCTCAATAAAAGTAGTCTGATTTTCAAAGGTGCTAAGCACCTGCAGCCCCATTGACTTCATTCTGAGTTTTGGGTTCTCAGCATCTCTGAAAATCAGGCTATATTTATTCAGGAGCCTAAACATAGATTTAGGTGTCTAAGTTTGAACATTTTGGCCTAGGAATTTAATTAGGCAGCATGTTTTCCTTCAGCCAAACATCTCAGCAGCAGATTTTAAAGGGGCCATTAGCTATTCAATTAACTCATTAAATGTGTTCCAAAAACACAATAAGGGTGTATCTTACCACTGAGGACCCAAAGTGGCCAATCTGGCTGGAGGGAAGGGGCAGTAAGGAGGGCATTCTGGCTACACAGCAACATTCCCTTCTTCCTCCAACCCTGTACAAGCTCAGCTGGGAGGGAACAAACCAGGCCAAGTCTGGGAGAGAATCATTTTGTGTGACATCATTCCCTCTTAACTCTAGGGGGTTTCAGGTGTAGATAAATGCTGATCCTGACAGTGTTATGCTTCGTCCCTCACCTCACAGTGAACCCCACTCCACAGGTGGGGATGCAATGAGCCAGACCTATGGGCTGGGCTGGGGCATGAGGAAACAGTACAGAGGCACTGATGGTCCTGGCTTCAGGTGTGTATTCAGAGATCCATGAGTTTCCAGGGATGAGTCCCAGTCAGTTCTCTGTGGTAGATAATCCTATCTTCCTAATGGAACAACTGGCAGAAAGTTCCATGTGCCTAATTCTGACCTCACATCAGGTTGGTTTTTTTACAGTTATTTAACTCTGTTGATAACAGTGGAGTCACTTCAGATCAGAGGACACCTAAGCCCCATATGTCTAAACTTGTAGAATCACCAGCACCCTTGTAGGAAAAATCTGTGCAAGAGAAGATTGGGACATACAGGAATAAAGTCTCCAATTGTACGTGCTGACAATCATTATAATGTAGCCAATAGTAAATATCAGCTGCTGGGCCAAATTCTTCTCTCGGGCTGATATTTCTTTGAAGTTAATGGACACTGCTCTCACACAGACATACTTTTTTGTAATTAATGGCGTTAAAGTGGTGTAAAACAAATGCAAATGAGAGGAAGTTGAGTTCCAAGGGATTTAATCTGGATTTTTTCACTAGTGTAGTTGAGAGCAGACTTTATCCCACTGAGCCAGATCTTCAGTTGGTGTAAGTCAGGGTAACTCCATTGACTTCTTTGGAGCGATGTTGATTTACACCAACTGACAATCAGGCCTATTGTGTTTAAAATCACCATTTTTCATTTTTCAAATGAACATTTCTACAAACATTTTACTAGTAAAATAGATCATGCAAAATGTTTTCAGTTACAAATGTTCGTATCTAAATAAAACATCAAGCACTGTATTTTGTTGCACACATACAATTTTATTTTACAGGTTTTGATATTATCAGTTTGCAAAGGGATGAAAATTAAACCTGGTGCTATGGGAAAGGCGTCTCCACCTTATGATGTTCAGGTATTTTGATACTCCTGGTCACTTTCAATCTGAAGTAAGATAAAGTTCCCACACAACACCAGAGTCTCTCAACATTTAATTCAGTACATCTCTCTGTTTAACAAAAAAACATTAAATCATTCAGGAGGGGTTTTCTCTCATTCTAGGTAATAGATGAAAATGCTAATATTCTGCCTCCTGGGGAAGAAGGAGATATTGCCATCAGAATCAAACCAACAAGGCCATTTTGTATTTTCTCTCATTACGTGGTAAGGAAATTTTGTATGAAATTAATCAGACTTTGAGGCCACATCTTAAATACACTGATAACTTTTTAAAGTATCTTGCTGTGGGTGTCTTTATCCTTCCAAAGACAATAGCTCATGTGTCTCATAAACAGGACTTCCATTGGTGCAACCAGAGGCAGAAAGTGTACTTGTGGGTTGAGACAGAAAACCTCTGCAATATTCCCTCCGCTGGAGGACTAAGGATATGTCTCTACAGCAATCATCCCGTGTGATTGTAGCCCAAGTATACATACCTGAGCTAGCTTTAATATAGCTATCTCAGGTCCCAGAGCAGTGAAGCTGGGGCCGCATGAGTTCAGCGCAGGTTGTACAAACCTGTCTGAAACCCTGGGTAATTACTTGAGGGTCTAGCCCGTGCTGAAACCAGTGCTGACACAGTTTCACACTTCGAGGACCTGAGCGAACTAGATTAAAGCTAGCTTCAGTATGGTGGCTCGAGCTGCAGTCGCACCCAGTGACTGCATTCTAGCCATACCCTAAGAAACAGGTGACTGTGGCCAGGGATGCATTGATCCAACTCAGCCTCAGCTGATAGGGCTACTGTGGAACATCTGGCGGATTTTTAATACTCCCTCCCCCCTTGAGCTATCCTAGGGGAGGTCACACAGCAGGACTGCTGCCTGCCCTTCCTCCAGTGCATATTCTTGGAGGGGGGCGGGGCAGGCTGGCCCTGGAAAGTGTCACTAAAAGCGAGCGTGGCCCAGAGTTCAGTGTTTTTAATGGTTCATTGCAAGGAGGTGGTTTTTAATGAAGAACACAATTCTCTCATTCTTTGTCTCCTCCTCCACCCCAGTCTTCCAATTTGATTTTCTAATCATGCTATTAATGAAGGTGGATTTAAGGGCTAGCTTTTCAAAGGAGCAGACGGTGGGAGTGCCCACAAAAATATACATGGCCCTTTTGCACCTGCAAAAGCTGGCTAAAAGGGTAGGTAATGTGTAAAGATATATGCCAGATGTATTTAACTGACTTTCTTGCACGCGTGACTTCCGCCTTCTGACTTGCCTCATGTAGCCTGTCCCAATGAACCAGGCTTGAAATGGAAAGAGACTACGAACAAGTGCCTGGACAAGCCTGTGGGGACCTAGCTGGAGCAAAAAGATATTTGCAAAATGCTTCTGTTAGCAAATGGCAAAGACAAATCACTACTGGTTCACAGCCAGTTTAGACACATGTTAGGGCTGTGTGACAGTACTTCTGCAGCTCAAGTGTAATCATTCGCACAGCTCTAATACAAAGTCACTTGATCTCAGAAACACCGAATGTATTCATAGTAGATCAGATCATGCTAGACTTATATAGGCTACAGCAAGACTGAAAAGGTTCAAATAAGAACAGATATGAAAAGTTTTGTAAGTTTTAAAAAAATCTTGTATAAAGATAAGTGAGTTCTCATGAAACCTTTTGTGACAGAGTAACTATGGCCTTCTTCTGTTCAGTAACAATTTATGGTAAAACACCACTGAGGTTCTGATCTGTCTCCCATTGAAGTCCATTGGGATTTTTTCCATTGACTTCAGTGGGAGTTGGATTGGATCCTAAGGGTTCATTACCATTTGTGAGATTTCCTTTGTTGTTGTCAGGATGAACCAGAGAAAACTGCTGCATCAGAACATGGGGATTTTTATATCACAGGAGACAGGGGCATTATGGATGAAGATGGATACTTCTGGTTTGTTGGAAGAGCTGACGACGTCATTTTATCTTCTGGGTAAGTTTGTTTTTATGGGGTTTCCATACTAAGCCGCGAGACATTGATAAAGTTTGTAAATACCAAGCTCTTATTTCATCTCCTAGGTATCGTATTGGACCATATGAAGTAGAAAATGCCTTGATGGAGCACCCGGCAGTAGCAGAAGCAGCTGTTGTCAGCAGCCCAGATCCCATCAGAGGAGAGGTAATGAGGTTGATATTAGTGGTTATGCAAAAACACCTACTGTATATACTTGTTTAGAAATAAACTATAGCTGTAAAGAAAATCTAGGAATGCTAAAGGCCAGATTTTCAAATGTATTTAACCACTTAAAAATGCAGAGAGCTGCCTAGTGGGATTTTCAAAGAGCCTAAGCAAGTTAGGTGCCTAACTCCCATTGATTTCAAAGGGAGTTAGGTGCCTACACAGATTAGGTGCTTTGAAAAAGCTGACCCTACGTTCTAGGAAAAACTGACTAGTGTTGTTTTATTTGTTTTGCTATTTAAAAATAAATTGATTAATTCTACTCCTCTATACAACCAAGCAACCACAGTGACTTCGGTGAATTCCAGTGGGTTCCACCGGTGAAACTGAAAGCAGACCCACTGACTTTAATGGGATATTTTGCAAAACAGGCCCTTAGTTGAAAACTATGCTTGATGTTTATGCATAGCCATATACTTATATACAGATAGGGCTCAATCCTTAGGCATGCTGCAGGCTGCAGCACAACTAGAAGCAGCCACAGGGCTGCTCTAAGTTCCACTAACTTGAAACAGTGCCCTAGAGCTGTTGTGCTAGCCAGGAACCATTGAAGAGCAGTTTGCTCAAGCCACATCCCTCCTACCTCCACCTCCACCTCCTGTGCTGCGTGTTAAGAAGAGGTGGTAAAAAGCTGGCAGAGTTGACTGTATGCTAGTTGAGGATTCCCACACACTGGATGAATCCTCAGATGCCTACATAGGGCAGATTTAAGGCCCTGAATGGCACAAAGAGCCTTACTGTATGCCAGCATCTGGCCCATAATCTTACACTCCTCTCTTGAAAGCAATTTTAATGTTGCAAATTATAGTTTTCAGTTTTCATCATTGTAAATGTGATTAAATATTAGATGTTGCCTACATCTGACTGTGTCTTGTAGGTGGTGAAAGCCTTTGTTATTCTGTCTCCTGACTTTGCATCACGTGATCCAGAAAAATTAACTAAGGAGCTGCAAGAGCATGTCAAAAAAGTTACTGCACCATACAAGTATCCCAGAAAGGCAAGTACCTCCGAGTGCTGAATGTAAGGGTAACTACTGACAATGCACCCCAAAATTAAAACTGTTCTGATCCAAACTAGAGATCAGATTAGAAATGTAAACAGATTTTACTTTTTAGTAAACAAATATTTTCCTCTTTATACATATCAATACTAAGCTTGGTATGTATAAATTGCTTCCACCCACTGTTCACTGGGCTTTTAGTCCAAACACTGGGCCTGATTCACTACTGTGTTACTTCAGTTTACACTGGTGTCATTACATTGATATCAGCTGTTAGACCTGCATAAAACTGGACAGCAGTGCATCAAGCTCACAGTTTATAACTGAAGGGCTTTACATTTCCATTTGGTGTTTGAGTGGGTACTCCAGCGTCGGGTGGCTCGTCAGTAGCACTTGGTTTAGCTGTTATAGCCATATATCAGGGGGTAGCCGTGTTAGTCTGTATCTACAAAAACAACAAGGAGTCTGGTGGCACCTTAAAGACTAACAGATTTATTTGGGCATAAGCTTTCGTGGGTAAAAACCTCACTTCTTCAGATGCATCCATATAGACACCCACCGAAGGCAGGGCAGAGTCTCATTGAAGTCCTAGTGGACGGAAAAGTCTGTACTATCAAATACCGTTGCAGGATCAGGGCCGTAACTGGGAAATCTCTCTCTCAGATATTCGATTAGTATGTGCTCTGAAAAAGAAACCTCACTTCAG
The DNA here is from genome assembly GCF_013100865.1 of Trachemys scripta elegans. NCBI lineage: Eukaryota > Metazoa > Chordata > Testudines > Emydidae > Trachemys > Trachemys scripta. The sequence continues at coordinate 16,535,148 of NC_048307.1, read as the reverse complement.
TGGATTACAGGTCCTGTCCTGCTCCCATTGAAGTTAATGGCAAAATTCCCTAGCTTTCAATGGAGCAGGACTGTTCCTGGAAAAGTTTAGGAATTACTGTGTGAGCAACTGGCTGCTCCATTTCCCTAGCAAGAAGCTCGTTCTTTTATGAATGCTGGTGGACTTTCTCCATGGTTTATCCTGAAGGAATCTCTAACCTTTACAATAGAAGTTTTGTTCCAGAAAGCAAGACAGCCCCAAACCACATTTAATTTGCTATTTTTTCATTATTATTTTTATTTTTTTATAAATTAGGTGGAATTTGTTCAACAGCTACCAAAGACAATCTCTGGGAAAATCCGAAGGAAGGACTTAAGGAACAAAGAGTGGGGGAGAACTTAGCTTTGTTGTGGAGTTAAGAGCATAAATTTTCATTTCTGCTATAATCATTCATTGCTTCTTCAGGCTATGACCTGTCCTCTGTTGACATCAGAAGGAGCTAGATAGTATTTGTGATGAGGAATAGACATTGTCACTGTTTGCTGTAATTTGCATTGTTCCGGGGCCTTGGGATGGTTATGAAACTCAGTGGCCTTGATTCTCCTACCTTTTACACTAATGTAAATCAAGAGAAACTTCATTGAAGGCAATACTGTGAGAGAAGAATCAGACCCTAAACTCCTCTTCATCTTTCTGTTTGATTATTTTCCATCTATGCCTTATCATTCAATACTGACTGTTACACTGCTGGCAGGTATGTGTCAAATGTTGTTTTGTGAAAATATTGTGTCATTATTTTTAATGGTCAGATTAGCTTTATAGAATACTAGATAACTTTGAGGTGGTAATTATTGCTAAATTGTCTTCTATCAGCCACCATCTTTTTGTGCATGTTAGTTTAAAAAAAAATAAAAGATTTCCTGGATTGTGAAATTGTTAGGTCACAAAATGTTGCTGTGACAACCAAATTTTCCTCTCCAGTATGCAAGCAATGATCTACGTCAGTGTCTTCATTAGGCATTATTAGAAGTCTGGGCCCAATGCTTGCAGCCATTAATATTATCCTACTGAGTTCCACGGTAGTAGGCACTATTCTTGTTCGCAGCATCAGGTCTCGCTGCTTCCCTGACATGGTACAAATAACCACCTTTGAGGTCAATGTTACTTGTGCTCTGTGGGGGGATACTCTGACTCCAGGATTGCACAATACTGTATATTAAGAGTAAACCCACACTCTGAAGACACTGTGATATGCTTTTTATTACTCTTTTAAAAGAACATGAAAGACAACTGAGCTTTGTGACTAAAGCAGGTTACATTTAGAGGTAATATAAAAACACTGGTAAACCAGTAAGTACAAGAAAAGTGTTATTTTATCTCAGAATCTCTGGTTCTGCTGTGAACTCGCTCTAATTAAGGCTCCATGTCTGTCATGGAGGACACAGAAGTCACGGATTCCATGACTTTCTGTGACCTCTGTGACTTCTGCAGCGGCCGGTGTGGCTGGCTCCGGGGCTGCCCGAGCAGATCAGGCAGCCCTGCCTGGGCCAGTCGCACCGGCCGCTTCTGGGGCAGTTTAGGTGGGGGAAGGGGCTCGGGGCTGGGAGTTGGGGTGCAGGGCGGTGCTTACCTCGGGGGAGTGGGGCTCCCTGAAAACAGCGGGTACGTCCCTGCAGCTCCTAGGCAGAAGGGGCTGGGGGCTCTGCACGCTACCCCTGCCTGGAGGCACCGCCCCGCAGCTTCCATTGGCTGCAGTTCCTGGCCAATGGGAGCTGTGCAGCCAATGGGATCTGCGGAGCCAGAGTTCGAGCTCGTGGCGGGGGTAGAACGTGGAGTCCCCCTGGCCTCCCCCCCGTCCCAGGAGCTACAGGGACATACCGGCTACTTCTGGGGAGCTGCGCGCAGCCCAGTACGGAGCCTCCCAGCCCCACCAACTTTCCTCCTTCCCTCCTCCCCCCCCAGCCCCAGCAGGGCCCCCAGGACCCACGCCCCCCCCCCCCCCTGCCTCCCAGCACCAGAAGGGGTCCTGGGCCACCCCCCACAGCACTTGCGGCACCTCTGGACCACCTCCCCAGAGCACCCATGGCCCAGCCCAAGTTTTAGTCAGGGGTATATAGTGCAAGTCATGCACAGGTCACAGGCCATGAATTTTTGTTTACTGCCCATGACCTGTCCATGACTTTTACTAAAAATACCCGAGACTAAAACATAGCCTTAGCTATAATATGGCACTCATGAGCACATCTGTTGTAGTGCTGAGGGCCTGGGAAAATAGCAAATGTTTTATGCAAAGCTGTTGATTACCTTTCAGTAGAATTAATTCAGTTACTAATTGGCAAACAAACACAGGTCCCAGCAGAGTCTGTGCCAAGAGGTTTTCCGCAGGTGGATCTAACCACTTAAACATCCTCAGGCTTTCAAATGTATATTGCTTTGCTTTAAAACTACTAAGTACTTAATTACCACTGGTGGAATACAAAGGACTATTCTCCCGCTCACTATATCGGTGTAGATATACACTCTAATGGAGGCCCTGATGTTGCATGATTGAAGCCAATGAGAGTTTTAACATTAACTTCAATGGGAGCAAAATCAGACAGCAAATGAAGACAGACTTGCAAAATATTTACATGCTGTAATCACTACATTTGTTACAGAAATGGGGGTGAAGCATTTCTGGCAGTGACTAACTGGCAAGGAAAGGGGGCTTTCTTTATTAATGAGTCCCTTGGAGTTGTTACATACTCCCCAGCTAAGGTGTGTGCTGCCTAGCCTGCCACTTATCCAAAGACACTGTATTTTAAGTAAGCAACATAAATGACAGATTTGGAAGCTTCAGCTGCATGGGGATGAAACATGCACTCAATAGCAGCCTTGCAAAATCCTACTTACCAAGGTCAAGAACTATGTTTCAGTGCGCAGATTAAAAAACTGTTTCATTATCACAATCATGTCAATAGAGTCTGTGCATGTGCCAGCAGTTTTACAAAGCTGATGTAGAACGCTCAGTCCAACACCAGGATCATGTTTTTGATTTTAACTACAAACTCTTTGGAACAGTGACTGTCTCTTCCTATATGTGTCTGCAGCACATAGCACATTTTGCACCATTGTACTAGTCAATGAATAAGCATTAATAATATTTCCAAAATGTCACAGCTGTGACATTTACTTATCCAATGAAGTGAGGGTCACACAGGGTCCGGTCAATGGACCTTCATGCAACCCCCTGAAAATTATTACAAATCTAACCTATGCCACTCTGGGGACGGAGGCAGGGCAAAGACATAGCTGCCTAAATCCATACACACTCATGATTTTCAAACACTCCAAGTTGGTTTTGATTCCTGATTTCCACACTATTGCATTTTTATATGTTTCAAGTGGCATGTGAGTATTTGTGTTACACAGCTCAGAATCCACTTAAAGCAACCACTGGAAAGACCAACTGCAACACACAGTGTGTGGTCTGAAGCAAGTAGGGGACAGAAGAGCAAGAACATATGTTTACCCTTTTATGCGGGCATGCAATCCCAGGGGAAGTTTCTCTGCCATAAATCCCTATTTTATTGTATTGAGCTAGCCCCTTGAGATCAGCTCCATCTGGATCTCAGAGCACCCTCTCTTAATCCAGGCAGGAAACAGAGTCTTTGCATTTAAAGAGCTGCTGATCATACAATATATTCTTCCAGGCTTTAATTGAATCACGAGATCATTATCTAATATATTTTAATTTCTTTGATGTCTATGCCCAAGGGCCTCTAAGCACCTTAACCAAAGTGCTAAAACATAATTAACCTAACTAGGCACCTTGCCTGAATAATGTCAAGAGAGGAAGCAGAACCAATAAAATACACCAGTCACGCCAACCAATGGGATAATTCACCTTTCCCTTATGCCAGTTTAACACCAATGTAACTCCAGTGATGCAGCAGAAGTGATTGTGATTTGCACCGGTTTAAGTGAGAGGAGAGTCAGATCTGATATCTTTAGATATGATGAGTCTATAGTTTTGTCACAGAGTATTGGGGGACTCAGGGCCCTGCACCCCCGGCTTCCNACTGTTCCTTTGGGACTCCTCCCTGTTATCTCCTGACCGGCTCTTTACAAACTCATCGGCCAGCCGGCCTGCATGTCGCGGGTTCTCTGGCTTTCTGTCCACCAACCACAGCCTCAGGTCGGATGGGCACCGCTCATACAGTTGCTCCAGTACCAGCAGTTTGACCAGGTCCTCCTTCGTCTGGGCCCCATCAGCCCACTTGCTGGCGTATCCTTCCATGCGGACGGCTAGTTGCAGATATGAGATCTCAGGGGTTTTATCCTGACTCCGGAACCTTTCCCGGTACATCTCAGGAGTCAGCCCAAACTCACGTGGCAGGGCCTTTTTGAATAATTCGTAGTGCCCTTTCTCTGCCTCTTGCAGTTGGCGGTACAATGCCACGGCTTTGGGGTCCAGTAAGGGGGTAAGGACCCGGAGTCTGTCTGCGGGATCAACCCGGTGCAGCTCACAGGCCGTCTCAAAGGCATCCAGGAAGTCATCCATGTCCTCCCCCTCCTTGCGTGGGGCCAGGATGCACTTATCAAAGCTCTGTGCAGTCCTGGGTCCCCCCTCACTCACTGCAGCCGGGGGTTCGCTGCCCTTCAGTCTCGCCAGTTCCAGTTCATGCTGACGCTGTCTCTCTTCATGCTGTCTCTGTCTCTCTTCATGCTGTCTCTGTCTCTCATTCTCCTCCCGTTCATGCTGCCTCCGTTTCTCTTTCTCCTCCCGTTCATGCTGTCTCTGTTGTTCACGATCCTCCAGCTCTCTCAGTTTTAGCTCTTTCTCCCATTCCAGCCAATTCCGCTCCACGGATGCCGAACGTCGCCGGGAGGATCCTCTGCTGGCCGCCGAGCTTCGCCGGGAGGATCCCCTGCTGGCCGGGGGGGTCACGGCGCCCTCGGTATTTGCTGGCCTCCTCCCCACCTTTCCCCTAGGCATAGGAAGGAGGGGTCTCGGGAAGCCCTCAGCAGCCGGCTGACCACTCCCAGCTGGGACAGACACTGGTGCCTGCGCTGCATTTGCCAGGCTGCTTCCCTGAGACACAGGGATCAGTTCATTTGCGCGATCTTCCGCCTCCAGCTGGGCACAGCCCCCTCTGCTTGCACAGCTCCACCAGGTCGCTCTTAAGCCGCTTAGCTTACATCTTCCTGCTGGCCACTCACCGGCTTGTGTGCTCACAGCTCCCCACAGTTCCCAGGGAGACCCCTAGTGTGCCAGCCCTTCTCGAGGTCACCACCTCTCTGCCAGGGTCGAGCTGCAGACTCCTCCGCCCCTGGGACCACTCGCTGCGATTCCCCCGGGGGACCCTGTTACTGCAAAAGTCCTTCTCGCTGGTCACACACTCCCAGGGGTAATAACCGTCTCTCTCTCACTCTTCAGCACGCCTGGTCCCCGTCAATCCCCCTTCGTTTTACTGCTCCCCAGTCACTTACTGCAGGAAGCGCCGTCCACGGGGTGCAGTAGATCCCACCGCTGCCCCCAGTTGTCACAGAGTATTGGGGGACTCAGGGCCCTGCACCCCCGGCTTCCTGCGATTCACCATGACTCTCAGCCAGCCAGTAAAGCAGAAGGTTTATTTGGATGACAGGAATACAGTCCAAGACAGGTCTTGCAGGCACAGACAACAGGGCCCCCCCCTCAGTTAGGTCCAGCTTGGGGTCCCAGGGCATCCCAGCCCCCCCTTGGGAGGTCAGAGCCTTCTCTGCCTCCCAGCCATCTCTCCAGCCCGCTTCCAACCCTCTCCTTCAGCGACCCCTCCCACAGCCTTTGTTCAGTTTCCTGGGCCAAGGTGTCACCTGGCCTCCAACCCCTTCCCGGGTTCTCATGTTACACACTCAGGTATTCTCCTTTGGGCAGTCTACCATCCCCCAATGCAGACTATCCTAGCCACACTCCCCTGTCAGCATTCACAGACCACAGTAAGAACAGTCCCAGTTCATCACAAGTTTACTGTAGTATTGTATGTACCGAGTTCTCAGAATAAGGGAATAGGTATGTCTCATTGGTACTGGCTTTGTGATGAGTTAAAGGGTGTAGGAAGAGTCCAGGCTTCCAGGAGTCATACCTTACTTGTGCTGGTCCAAGTCACTTACCTCCTGACGTTTTTCAGGTAACACTGTCAAAAGCTTTGATGCCCAAGTCACATTTTCAAGTGATTTAAGCACTTGGCTTACAAGGAAACTGAGGCTCCTACATGCCTACATCATGTTTGAAAATGAGACTTAGACTCCTTAGGGGTTTTTCAGATTTTTTACCTAGGATCCTTTCAACTCACTATTGAATGAGCCAGTCATCCAGTGTCTAGATGCTGGTTCTCACAAGAACTAGTTAATATATTTGATTTTCCTGGGAAATACAGCACTAACGGCAAATAGCAAGCAATTTCAGTGACTGCTAATCTTATTGTGAGCACAACTGCAGCTATGTGCCAGTCATACTGAGTGGCTAAAGCAACATTATCTTTACTCAGGTAGTTTACAGTGCAAGATAGACAATGCAAGATGTGGCTGTAAGAAAGTCAGTCTTACGTCATGAGTCTTGCCTTCTCAGTCAGCTCGTGTTAATATGTCTGAAACTCAAAACTGATCAAACACAAGGGGCTGGTTCTTGGGTAAGAATAATCACATTAATCTGTAAATCTCAGACATTTACTGCTACTACTGGAAGGATCATAATTATCTTGGTGCCTGCTTTTTAGGTGAGACAGATCCCCTTAAGAATTAACCAAAGCTTGTGCCTCAGATTCACACACTCCCTTAGAATTACAGTACAATGAGGCCGCCAGGCTCACCAGATTAGTCACTGAAAGGTTTTCAGTATCTTAAAAATGTACCTAAGTTGTCTTGATGAATAGCATATTATTAAATTGTTGTTCTATTGTAAAATAAGATGCCCCTGACAAATCGCAACTTACAGTACACTGGCACCCATCATGGTATATCTGTACTAGAAAAGACAGGCCATCAGTTTGGCAACCATTTGCATAATCCTCAGAATCTGAATGCAGTCTCTTGCAAAGTAAACTGAATGCAAACAGGCTCCAGCTCGGCAAAGCATGTAAGCATATTCTTGAATTAAACGTCTGCAAAAGTGCTATGCTGAGCTGGTTTGCTGACTCATGACCACAGAGAAGAAGTCAGAATATTAAATAATGGAGCAATATTTTTAAGGTTAATATACAAACAATAGGCCAGGTTCTGATCTCACTTCCACCAGTGTAAATCTTATGCTGCTGAGGCATATGCTGCCTACAGAAATCCCACACATAATTTGGCACATCCAACACCTCATTCAGGGCCTCTGTATGAATATAGGCCATTGATATCTTGTGTTGCTGTATCTATGTCCTCTAAATTCATATCCAGCTGATTCTTAACACTGGTCTGCAAATTTCTCTCCCTCCAACCTCTCCCCTGCCCCCAGGATCATTACACGATCGTGCCTTTCTCACTTAATGGGTTTATGGATGCATCTACAATACATTGCTTACTCAGGTTCTACAAAACTTGGGTGATTTCATAGTTTTGTTTCTTATATTGTTTAAATTGCCTGTCGCCTTCATGTTGCCATCTTCCAGACCATGTATATCTTCTGGGATCAGATGCAGTACGAGGCCCCTGTGCATGTAAGATGGTGTACCAGTTGTGTCAACAGCAGTGGTTCTCTAGCTTGAGTTCTCATTACTCTCTTCAGGGCTGGGGAGTCAGGTTTGGTCATGTCTGAACTGTTTACATTTTCTCCTCCAAATAGAATAGGTGCGATTTATTTGCACTGTGATTCCTGACACTTTTAATTACATTTATCATGTTGTGTCTCATAGAGTGTTTGCCTTGAGGATCTGATAAACTCCTTCAACTCCACTCTTGTGGTACTACAGGATGAAATTATAGATTAAGGCATTGTGAATTATCTAGTCTCCTGAAGTAATGAACCAAAAACAAGATAGTTCAGACAGTTCTCTTTCCATCTTCTCTCACCCTTCTTAAGTCACCATACCTTTCATCGGTGAATAATTGGAGAAATGAAAACTGGCTTCCCATCAGGGACTAATCCTTACCACTGAACACTATACACAGTACTAATAAAGGGCAACAACTGCTTAAAAAGACAAGTTAAATTAAATTAAAGGAGATATCCTATCTCCTAGAACTGGAAGGGACCTTGAAAGGTCATTGAGTCCAGCCCCCTGCCTTCACTAGCAGGACCAAGTACTGATTTTGCCCCAGATCCCTAAGTGGCCCCCTCAAGGATTGAACTCACAACCCTGGGTTTAGCAGGCCAATGCTCAAACCCATCTCCCCAAAAAAATAAGTGAGAAGGGATAGCTGGGAAGAGGATGTTATTGATAATGATCATGCTAGACACATGTGGATGAGTTAAAAGAAGTCTTACCTAACGATAAAATATCACCTGCAGGTAAGGGCAATGTCTTTTATGATATACTTAAAACACCTAGCGAAATGAGTGCTTTCAGAATAATTGTTAGATTATTTAAGCTTCTCTGAAGTGAAAGAGCACTTCTTGCCTTCTGGTAACATACAAAAAATTACTCTATAGCAACCATCCCTATCGTCCCCCTTCCTTAGGGTGACTTGGCACATTTCTGAAGGATTTTGGGATACGGGGAAGATGCTGTAATTTTATGTTTGATGGACAATAGAATACAAGTAGCTTCTCTACAGGTTAATCTATTCTATGACGTGATGCTCAGATCAATAGATGAGGTTAAAAAAAATCAATTTTTAATGAGAATTTATGGTGTGGTCTGGACGTGAGTTTTGCTGCCTGACTTGTGTGGAACTGAAATAAGAAGCAATATGTTAAGCTGATCACACAATTACAAAAAAAAAAAAAAAAAAAAAAGAAATCTATCCTTTAACATCTAAGGCTGAATGCATAATGTCTCCCATGCTTTCATCCATAGTCCCTGCTCTAATTCAATTCATTCTTTGCAAACTGCTTTGAGGAGAACTTATATATGAAAGATGACTTAAGAAATCAAATTCACCTGTATATTTAGTGCTAAATGCAGATGTGGCAAAAGCACTAATTCCGTAAGCAAGGAGAAGAAATGGAAAAACACCCAAGAGTTATTCATGATACCTTGTCATTGGACTAATCAAATAAGGCAAGCATTCGAGGGTCACAGCCTTTTCTTCGGGCCATGCAAAAACAGTGCCGGGGAAAACATGAACTTCTAAATACATTCCCAATTATAACATAATTCAGCTTTATAAATGATGCCAGTAAGAATAATTATAATAAATATAATTTAAATGAATCTTATTATTTCTATAGCTGTAGTGCCCAAAGGCCCAGTCAGGCTCAGGGCTCTATAGTACAAAACACTGTACCAACACATAAGATCCAGTCCTTGTCCTGAAGAGTTTGCCACCTAATTGAAGACAAGAGACAATAAAGTAAGTGTAACAAACAATGGGAGGAGATGGGGTCTGGGAGGCGTGGGAACAGTAACAAGACTATGGGGTTTCTCAGGCTAGCTAAGGCCTGGTCTACACCTAAAACTTAGGCTGACCTAGCTACATTGCCCAGGGCAATGAATAATTCTGCACCTTGTGTGATGTGATTAGGTCGACCTAACCACCTCTGTAGACACAGCTTGGTCACTAGAAGAAATCTTTGCCTCGACCCACCTATGGCCTCTCGGAGAGGTGGATTACCTATGTCAATGGGAAAACTCCTTCCCTCAATGTGGGATGTGTCTACACTATGGTGCTATGGTGGCACCGCTGCAGTGCTGTAGCCGTGCCACTGTAGCTGCTGTAATGTAGCCAGCCCCTAAGTTCACAACTAGATGGTTCCAGATCAACTAAACATTTTTTTCCTCTTATGAATAAACAAATAGTTTGGGGGCAGTGACCATTTTTTGTTCTATCTTGGTACAGCACCTAGCACACTGAGGGCCAGTCCATGACCGGGGCTCCTAGGTGCTACCACAATACAAATAATAAATACTAAATTAATAACTAAACGATACCAGCTCTTCTCACTGATGCTCAATCTAGCTGCAGTTGGCTGGCTACTTTTTTTGCAGCCATTACAAAAGCAGTGGGCTAGGTGGAGACATTTGAAGCAGGAGAGGGCAGTATTTGTACAGATGAGCTCAGAGAAGGCATTCATGCCTAAGGGGCAGCATGAGAGGAAGCACTGGAACATTTGTGGAGGAAGCAGACAGATGTGAAAGCATTGTACACACACTAATAAATTATCTTCACAACCCTTCTGGGAAGCAGGTAAATATTATTATCTGTCTTTTACAAATGGGGAAACTGAGACAGATTAATTGCCCTGATCTTGTGCATGTGCTTAATTTTATGCATGTGATGTCAGGGGGCCCACTCACATGTAAAATTAACATTTCAATGCGTGTTTGTGCACTCAGGGCCTAAGCGAAATGTTTGAGTCAGTTAACAGAGGCAGGTCTGGGATGCTGAACTCTGGGCTCTCAATCCTGTGTCTTTAACACAATTGCATCCTTCCTCCTCTCAAATTTTTGGAGAGACAGTCCTGGTGGAAGCAGATTGCTCTAAGAATCTTAGTTTTCTATGCAGGGATTTGAAGCATTACTACCCATAACAAATTAAGTTTCTTCAGCTTGAAGTGAAAAGTTGCAGCCCTCGAATGTGCTGAGCTGTCTTGTACTTCGTATGGGTGCCTGCAATTTAAACGAGGGATAATGGCAATTTTGCCAATGCATGTCATCCTCCTTTTGTGGGAAGTGAATACTGTACAAAGTTTTCAGAAGTTTATTACCTAGTTGGAGTGCAAATCTCTCATTTAAATCTCCTCCTTATTTATAACCTGAAAGCAAATAATAATGAACAGCTGGACTTGTCTCAAGCGGAAAACCATTCTGATCTTAGAAACAGCAATATAACAATGTTGCTGCAGGCTTAGCTATTGGAATAACTGTTTTGTTAAACCTCAAAGAGGGAGGAAAGAAAAGTTCATGATTTATTGATGTGTTGTTCCTTCTATTTTGGACTTAGTGGTTTGGTACCAATCTTCTATACAAAGATTGATTATTTAGTAGTACTAGAAAGAGTGAAGTGGTTCCTTTATTAAAAACCCATCCTGCAAACACTTACATACCTGCTTTACTTTATGCACTGTGAGTAGTTCAAGGGGATTACTCACATGCTTAAAGTTAAGCACATTTGAAATCTTTGCAATAGCAGTATTCTGACAGCTGCATCGTGTTAAGGCCTTGATCCTGCAGGCCTAACCGATCACAAATATCATACAGCTCATCTCGTTCTTCTGTCAAGGGATGGCCTTTATTTTATACCCCAAAGTACTTGTACCATAGAGAGAGTCTATTTTTCCTCTCTGTAAATGTAAATTATTAATGTTTTAAGTGATTAATTAGGAAAATAAGGATACATTCCAAACCAAGAGCTGATTCTGCAATCCTTACATTGAGTAGTATGGGCTATTTGTAAGTGCCTTTAAAATATGGACTGTACAATGGGGCACAATTAGGAATCTTTCCATTTACTTCAATGGGCTTTGACTCAGGCCCCAAGTTAGCTTCTCTTTATATTCTGCAATTCATTAACTCAAATTCTGGACCTTTAATTCTGAGAGCGAAAGTTCTACAAAAGCATAAATCAACAAGGAAGAAGGAGAGTATAAGGGTTATGGATGGGGCTGCTCAAAGTGATTAAAAATATTCCCTGAGAAAATCTAAGAGTTTCTTTCAGAGTAATTTCAACTAAAAGACCATAACATGTTTAATAGAAAATACATGCAGTCAATGTGGTACGTGGAGTTTCTGTTCTCATTATCTGTAGGAGCATTCACAGAAATCAGAGGATCTAAGGGGCTGACAGGCCGATTGGAACAGAACTGTATTTTAGTTTAAATCGTTAATTCTTGCCCTTAACCCATGGAACTGGGATTTCTCAACACGGACAGAAAATTAGAGGTGCAAACGACAGAAATCCAAAGCATAAACCCAATCCAAAACCACCAACTGCAGCGCCCCACAGCCTACTGCATGCTTGTGCAACATGATCTTACTAGGTACCTCAATCCTATTGACGGCATGAACATAATTCTACTTCTATAAAAGTGCCCAGCCAGATGTTTTGCTCATTAGTAATGAGCTCTACCAATGACACCATATTGCAAGTTTAGACCACTGCAATGGGAAACAATGTGCTGGAAGAAGTGAACCATGAAGAAGCACAGCACATTCAGTTAATAGTCAGCCTGGTGTAACAAAGCAAGTGCAAATTCCCTCCTGGTTACTGCCTGCAGCTCTGCAGCTGAGAGTGACTTTTGACCTGAAACATTAAAAAGGACAGTAAACAAAGAGGGGAAAATTCTCTTAGCTTTGCAGGGCTCCCACTGATGTAAGTGGATCAGGTGTTTCTGATCAAATTGGAACTGATCGGAATCCCTACTGAAAAATTCAACCAGGACCTGAACCGAACCCTTGGTAAAGTATCAAAATGTTTGGTTAACGTTTTTAAGTCATTTTCACTTTAGCAATTGGCTGCAGCTTTGGATGTGCTGAGACATAGCAAAGAAGGAAGTTCTTGTAGTATTACCAGGCCAAACCCATTGTATGTGGCTAATGCTGTTGCAAGCATCACAAAGCATTTTGGAGAGGGTCAAAGGTGTGTGAGTGGGGAATGGAAGATTCCTCTGCAGGAGTACAAGAGGCCAAGAGAGGGGGAAAAAGGAGAAAGCAGAGAATGGGTTAACTCAACACTGCAGCTAGCAAGCTCAGTCCGAAGATAAGATACTGGCCCTCGCCCAAGGCCACTGCTCACAGCCGAGACTTGGCTGACAGCTGAGAAAGACAGAGGCTTGAATGTGCCCGAGTGGCCGTGAAAAGAGAAGAACAAAGTGAAAAACAGAGTTGCAAAGATAACCGTGAGAACAGTGAGAGCAACTGAGACACAGAGCGACAAAGATAACAGCAAGACCAGTGAAGGCCAAGACAGAAAAGAAAACAGTCTCCGGAGCCGGGATGTTTTGGGAAAGGGAAAGAGACCACAGAAAGTGGTTTGGATTGGCACAAGGAGCACCAGGAACAGAGGTCGCAGAATGGAACACCCCCAAAGGAGCCCAGGACTTAAAACCCTCCTGAGAACTGGAGCAGTTTGGAGATTACAGCAGATCCCCCGGACGACCTGGGCCCAGGGCAAGAACTTCCGTCCACCCCTTCCCCTCTTCTTCTTACGTTACATCCAGGCCTGGCCAGTTTTGGGTAGTGCATGTATGAGTATGAAAGTGGGTTAGGGCTTGGGGCTCTAATGCTTGCTTTCTTCCCATGAGTGACATGGGAGCGTTCCCAGCACTCTCTGCTGTATTTTATTATTTTATTAATAAAGCTTTAAAATTTAAACACTCAGTGTGTTACGTCATCTCCTCCCCAAATGATCCTGCGGCATCAACCTGATCAACTGACGCTCCAGGCAGATTGGTAACAAAATCTGTCACAATGCTCAGGCTATAACTGATCACCATATTTGGGGGTCAGGAAGGAATTTTTCCATGAGTCAGATTGGCAGAGACCCTGGGGAATGTTGGAAGTTGGAAACACCAACAACTAGCCTATCAGGTACAGCAATGAAGAAGCTAGACAGTGCTAATGGCCCATCAATAAGGACAATGGACCATGGAAAAGGTTTGGCCTCACCTGGGAATGTTTCAGCCAGTCTATGAATAATGGCTGCTATGACTCAGCAAGGCACGCAAGGGCATGTGACCAGCCCACACGATACTGAACTCCATTTTGGTACCTGGGCTGGGAGCCTGGCTTGGAACAAAGGGGCTCCAGCCATCTGGAAAAACTATATAAGGGGGAAGTGACTTCATGACTGGAACTCACTCCCCTACAACACCTGGAAACACCAGAGGAACAAAGACTGAACTGGGGAGAGGATCCCAGGTAGGAAGAAGCCCTGCCTGTGTAATGAAGCTAAAACTTGCTTGTATCATGAATCAGGGTGAGCTATTGCCGATTCAAATACTATCTAGTTTGTGTGAGACTGAGGGTATGTCTACACTGGAAACTTTCAAAGTGCCTCCACGGGAATGTTCCCATGGCAGGGCTTTGAAGTGCAAGTGTGGTCGCGTGTGAGAGAGCTCTCCCAGCGCTCCTAGTAATCCACCTCCACGAGGGGATTAGCTCCCAGTGCTCGGACCCTGTCTACACTAGCACTTTAAAGCGCTCAGACTTGCTGCGCTCAGGGGGGTGATTTTTCACCCCCCTGAGCCACCAAGTTAGAGCACTATAAAATGTAAGTGTAAACAAGCCCCTATTTATTTCCTAAGTAACCTGCTTTGATCTGTTTTCTATCACTTAAAATGTAGCTGTCTGTAGTTAATAAACTTGTTTTATGATTGATCTTAACCAGTGTGTTATTGAGTGACACATTAGAGAATCTTAGCTCAGGTAACAAAGGCTGTTGTATGTCTTCCCCATGTCGAGGGGGGAGCAGACTATTGAACGAGCTTGCAGCATACAGACCCCCGTGCAGTGCCCGATGGTATAACTCTGGGTTTATACTCCAGTAGGGGTGCAAGGCTGAGGAGCTGGGAAATTGGCTGGTGTCGGTGTCGCTATTGTTGGTCCATGAGTGATTTAGGTAAAGCACCCAGGTGACTCAGTTGGGTATGTGGCGGCACCTGCTATTGTGCTGGGTAATAACAGGGCCCAGAGGAGGCTGGCTGTGAGTTGCCATCAGAGCAGTGTGTGAGAGACAGGGCCGGCTCTAACTTTTTTGCCGCCCCAGGCAAAAAAGAAGAGCGCTGCCCCGCCGTAACACGCCCCCCCCAGCGCTGCGCCAGGCCACCCAAACCCCCGCCCCTTCCCCCCCAGCACCACGCCGGGCCGCCCAAACCTCCCTCCCCAGCGCCGGTCCGCCCAAACCCTCCCCCCCAGCGCTGCGCCGGGCCGCCCAAGCCCCCC
>NC_048307.1:16293790-16520082 GCF_013100865.1 Trachemys scripta elegans | reverse complement strand
CCCCCGTGCTGCCCGGCCGAAACAAAAAAAAAAAAAAAAAAAAATCCCTTGAGCGCCCCTCCACCACCCTAACATTGGCCGCCCCTTCTGAGGTGCCGCCCCAAGCACGTGCTTGGTCGGCTGGTGCCTAGAGCCAACCCTGGTGAGAGGCCAGCCCAGCTGAAGGGTTTGGGACAGTGGTTCCCAAACTGGGGTTCATGAACCCCTGGGGGTTCACGAAATTGTGACGGGTTGGATCACAGAAACCCCCTTGGGAGCTGCCACCCGATGTGCAAAGACTACCCCTGCTTCTGTTTTCCCTGCCAGCTCAGGACTCCAGCACCCTGTCTTGCTGAGCCAGACACTCCCGTCTGGCTCCAGACACAGACCCAGGGTCTGAATCACTTGTCCCAAAGCTGCAAGTTTACCTGAAAACAGCTCGCAGTAGTGTGCTTGTCTTTAGCACTCAGATGCCCAACTCCCAATGGGGTCTAAACCCAGATAAATCCGTTTTACCCTGCATAAAGCTTATGCAGGGCAAACTCATAAATTGTTCGCCCTCTATAACACTGATAGAGAGATATGCACAGTTGTTTGCTCCCCCAGGTATTAATACATACTCTGAGTGAATTACTAAATAGAAAGTGATTTTATTAAATACAGACAGTAGGATTTAAGTGGTTCAAAGTAGTAACAGACAGAACAAAGTAAGTCACCAAGCAAAATAAAATAAAATGCGCAAATCTATGCCTAATCAAACTAAATACAGATAATCTCACCCTCAGAGATGTTTCAGTAAGTTTTTCCCAGACTGGACATCTTCCAGGCCTGGGCACAATTCTTTCCCCTGGTACAGCTCTTGTTGCAGCTCAGGTGGTAGCTAGGGGATTCTTCATGATGGCTTCTCCCCCTCTCTGTTCTCTTCCCCCCTTTATATATCTTTTGCATAAGGCGGGAACTCTGTCCCTCTGGGTTTCCACCCCCACCTCACTGGAAAAGCACCAGGTTAAAGATGGATTCCAGTTCAGGTGACATGATCACATGTCACTGCAAGACTTCATTACTCACTTGCCAGCACACACATATACAGGAAGACTCACAGGTAAATACAGCCATCTGCAGACAATGGGAGTCATCAAGATTCCAAACCATCATTAATGGTCCACACTTTACACAATTACAATAGGCCCTCAGAGTTACATTTTATATTTCTAGTTTTAGATACAAGAGTGGTACATTTATACAAATCAGATGATCATACTCAGTAGATTATAAGCTTTGTAATGATACCTTACAAGAGACCTTTTGCATGAGGCATATCCCAGTTACGTTACATTCACTTATTACCGTATTTTCTCTAAAGCTATCTCAGTTACATTATATTGACTTATTATCAAGTTTTTATAAAACCATATAGACTGCACAATGTCACAGAAATGTTACAGTGGGTTCTTGGGAAAAAACTCCCTAATGGCAGACAGAGCTGTCCCTAGGGACCGCGGGCAGCACGAGGCCAGCAGCCTGGAGCCCCTGGACTTCCAAGAGATAAGCAGATCAAAGCAAGATATCGATCACACTGAGGAGATTTAAACTTCAAGACTCCTTATAAGAAATGGAAAAGGAGGTGGATTTTTTTGCTGTTTTTAAAATTAAATAGGCAGCTAGTATTGTTTTAAAAATTATTATGAAGAACAAGTTTAAGCTTTGTTGTAACATGCGTTGTTTGCCTAGACTGCTCAAGACCTGAATGCTTGTGTAGAAGGAACTCTTTGAGTTGGCTTCTTAAATACCTTCATGCTGTTTCACATCTGATGCTCCTTGATGAAACATAGGAGCCTTGTCTTATAACAGGCTTATTCAAAGCGATACAAGCTACGAACGTGAGATCTTGGAAGAGTATTGCTGTTTTCATAATGTAATAAAAATACTGTAATGAAATAATTATTAATAATAAATAGTGTGTAATAAGCATGTCATAAAAACAAATTTCCAAGATCACTGCTTTTATAATTTATATTCAGGTAAGGAGAAAATCCCTGGAAATATTCATTTTTAGGAGGGAGTTTGCGAGGCTTGACATTTTAGTGAAAGGGGTTCACAGGTTGTTAAAGTTTGGGAACCACTGGTTTGGGGGCACAGCAGTTCCAATGGCTTCCAGACTTCACTCCGGGGGTGACAACCTGTCAATCTGCATGGATCATTTGCTGGCTTAATCTAGTGTAAATGGTGGTTTCTCTGTAACCTGAAGTCTTTAAATCATGATTTGAGGACTTCAATAACTCTGCTAGAGGTTATGGATCTATTACAGAAGTGGGTGGGGAGGTTCTGGCGCTTGCCATGCCCAAGTGGTCAGATTAGATGCTCACAATGGTCCCTTCTGGCCTTAAAGTTAATGCGTCTAAGATAATGAAGCAGCTGATACAGGATTCAATTAAAGGATTGTAATATAATTAATTCTAATCAACATGGATTTCTGCAAAATATATCCTGTCAAACTAATTTGATTTTTTTTTAATAAGATTACAAATTTGGTTGAGAAAGGTAATCTCGTTGATATAATATACTTTGACTTTGTACTATGACATTTTGATTAAAAAAAACTAGAATATATAATCAACGTGGCACACATTTAAGTGGATTAAAAACTGGCTAACTGATAGGTATCACATTGTAAATGTCAACAGTGAATCAGTGTCAAGGGGGTGTGTTTCTAGCAAGGGTCCCCCAGGGATCCCTTCTTAGCCCTATGCTATTCAACAGTTTTATCAATGACCTGGAAGGAAACAAAATAATTACTAATAAAGTTCACAGCTGACACAAAAACTGGGGAAATGGTAAAGAAGAGGAAGAAGTTACTAATACAGAACCCCCTTTCAGGTAGCAGCTATCAAATCCCCCCTCATTCTTCTCTTCTGCAGACTAAATAACCCCAGTTCCCTCAGCCTCTCCTCATAAGTCATGTGCTCCAGCCCCCTAATGATTTTTGTTGCCCTCTGCAACAAGGTCTGGGAGCTGACCTTGTTCATGAAGACAGAGGCAAAAAAAAAAGCATTGAATACATTAGCTTTCTCCTCGGTCACTAGGTTGCCTCCCCCATTCAGTAAGGGGCCCACTTTCCTTGACCACCTTCTTGCTGCTAACATACCTGAAGAAACCCTTCTTGTTACTCTTAAGATCTCTTGCTAGCTGCAAATCCAAGTGTGATTTGGCCTTCCTAATTTCACTTCTGCATGCCTGAGCAATATTTTTATACTCCTCCCTGGTCATTTGTCCAATCTTCCACTTCTTGTAAGCTTCTTTTTTGTGTTTAAGATCAGCAAGGATTTCACTGTTAAGCCAAGCTGGCCGCCTGCCATATTTACTATTCTTTCTACACATGGAGATGGTTTGTTCCTGTAACCTCAATAAGGATTAAGAACAGCCATATTGGGTCAGACCAAAGGTCCATCCAGCCCAGTAACCTATCTGCCGACAGTTGCCAGGTGCCCCAGAGGGAGTGAACCTAACAAATAATGATCAAGTGATCTCTCTCCTGCCATCTATCTCCACCCTCTGACAAACAGAGGCTACCCATCCTTACCAACAGCCATTAATGGACTTAACCTCCATCAATTTATCTAGGTCTCTTTTAAACCCTGTTATAGTCCTAGCCTTCACAACCTCCTCAGGTATGGAGTTCCACAGGTTGGCTGTGTGCTGTGTGAAGAACTTCCCTTTATTTGTTTTAAACCTGCTGCCCATTAATTTCATTTGGTGGCCCCTAGTTCTTATATTATGGGAACAAGTAAATAACTTTTCCTTATTCACTTTCTCCACACCTCTCATGATTTTATCTATCATATCCCCCCCCTCCTCTTTTCCAAGCTGAAAAGTCCTAGCCTCTTTAATCTCCCCTCATATGGTACCCATTTCAAACCCCTAATAATTTTAGTTGCCCTTCACTGAACCTTTACAGATTTCTTTAAAATACAGCCAGGTCTCCTGGACTCCTTTCCCCCTCATGTTATTCTCTCAGGGGATCCTGCCCATCAGTTCCCTGAGTGAGTCAGTCTGCTTTTCTGAAGTCCAGGGTCCGTTTTCTGCTGCTCTCCTTTCTTCCTTGTGTCAAGATCCTGAACTCAACCATCTCATGGTCACTGCCTCCCAGGTTCCCATCCACTTTTGCTTCCCCTACTAATTCTTCCGGGTTTGTGAGCAGCAGGTCAAGAAGAGCTCTGCCCCTAGTTGGTTCCTCCAGCACTTGCACCAGGAAATTGTCCCCTACACTTTCCAAAAACTTCCTGGATTGTCTGTGCCCTGCTGTATTGCTCTCCCAGCAGATATCGGGGTGATTGAAGTCCCCCATGAGAACCAGGGCCTGTGATTTAGTAACTTCTGTTAGTTGCCTGAAGAAAGCCTCATCCACTTCATCCCCCTGGTCTGGTGGTCTATAGTAGACTCCCTCCACATCACCCTTGTTGCTCACACTTATAAACTTAATCCAGAGACACTCGGGTTTTTCTGCAGTTTCATACTGGAGCTCTGAGCAGTCATACTGCTCTCTTACATACAATGCAACTTCCCCCACCTTTTCTCCTCTGCCTGTCCTTCCTGAACAGTTTAGATCCATCCATGACAGTACTCCAGTCATGTGAGTTATCCTACCTGTTATTCCAATCACATCATAATTCCTTGACTGTGCCAGGCTTCCAGTTCTCCCTGCTTGTTTCCCAGGCTTCTTGCATCTGTCCACAATTCAAGAAGGATTTTGATAAACTGGAGAGAGTTGTGCCACAAAAATGATTAAAGGTTTAGAAAACATGCCTTGTAGTGATAGACCCAAGGAGCTCACTCTACGTAGCAAAGAAAAGATTAAGGGGTGACTTGACTGAAGTCTCTAAGTATCTAAATTGGGAACCAATATTTAATAATGGGCCTCCCACAATAAAACAATCCGCATTCAATCCATCAAAGAAAGGTATAACACAATTCAATGGCTAGAAGTTAAAGCTAGACAGGTTCAGACTGGAAATAAGGCATACAATTTGCAAAGCGAGAGCAATTAACCACTGGAACAATTTACCAAGCGTTATGGTAGGTTCTCCACCATGTTAAATTTTTAAATCAAGATTGGATGTTTCTCTAAAAGATTTGCTCTAGGAATTATTTTGGGGAAGTTCTATGGCCTGTTATACAGGACGTCAGACTGGATGATCACAATGGTCCCTTCAGGCCTTGGAATCTATATTCAAGTATCAGAAGAACAGCACTGGCTGTGAGAAAGCAGATCTTAAGTCAGTCAGGATGAGGGGGGAAAGAAACACAGGAGTAGGGAAGGATTTTTTTTAATTTTCAAACGTAAAACAGTTTTACAAACACTAGAGATCATAAAACAAAACTCGTAAGACCATGTCCTTTTCATTAAATCATGATCAAGCCAGCTGGTGTTATTTGGAGCAAATGCTTTTCGATTAGTGACACCAATAGGTTTAAGCTGTAGGTGTATCATGAAACACCTAAGCCATACACTTGTACAAAAAGTGTAAAGCAACAATACTATTAGAAAACAAGCTACAGCCGCACTATATTAAAATAGGTTTTCTTTTTAATCTGGGTTTCTAGTCTTTGTAAAAATGATACTGTAACTTATCAATGATAAGTTAAATGTTATAGGAAGAGGAAAAATTCAGATGCTATTTTCAAACTGAGGCAAAACCCTCATTTTGTAAAATTGAAACCACACAAAAAGTTAAGCTTTTTCTACTAGATGCTGTGTAATACAGAGAGCTGCTTTCACATCAAGAAGTTTAAGAAGGAGGTTTAACTCAAACATGAGCACAGCTAATAAAAAAATAAAACCAATGAATGAGACTATTTAATAAAAACATCAAACTTAAATAAAGGAGTGCCACTGGCATCTGTCTGTTCTAGAAAATTACAGGAATTTGAAGGAGAAGGGTGAGGGAGAGGTTTGCTTATAATACTGAGTTATTTTGATAGTGGCAAGTCATATTTGAAAGACATGTTAATGTGTTCTAAACTAGTCTTTGTAGACATCTGAACAACATACAGAAAGTCAGGTGCTTTTGGCTCATTCTGTATTTAATAAGACAAGGTTTACATAGTATGCAAAGTCATGTCACGTCACCAAAACAAAATGGCACTGTATTTTCAAATAAATCCCCTTGCAAAATCCTGTCCTTTTCCAGACCTCTCAATCCTGCCTCTGCCACTGGCTTCTCAGAATGTCTAGAGGCAAAGGGGTTGAGTCAGCCCAGCACCCTATGGTAGTTATTTATATGTGGTAAGTGGGTGTAAAATGCTACTAGATCAGACTGGTAACAATTTACATACACATTGCACAGATATATGACCACACAAGATGGAAGGCATTGGAGAATCAGGCTGAAGAGTTTAAGTGATAAATATCACCATTCTCTGCCACTGCGTGCTGCAACATTGGCTCCAATAGCAAAGACAGGATGGAGCATGACTTTTTTTTTTTTTTTTTTTTTTTAATACTTGGTTATTTTAAAAGGCAAATTTAAAATAAAAAATTAAGCTCCCCTTTAAATGTCCATTTCAAAACTCTAAGCCAGTCTATTTTACAGTGATCTTTAGTGTTGGTCTTCCCCTTCCAGCACATTCTCTATGCCTGCTGACTGTCGCTCTCATTGGGCTTAGATTCCTCTTCACTCTGATCTTTGTCTTCTGGTTTCACTTCTTTAGAGTCCTCTTCTGCCAGTTTTATTTCTTTCAACGTCTCCTCTTGTGAAGCACTCAACAGGTTTTGCTGCACTGGTTCCTCCTTGTTGCTCTTCACCACCTCTTGTAGATTATATTTTCTGAACAAAACATAGTCTTTCACCACGCTCAAGCAACAGACGTTTTTTATTATTTCTACCACAATGGTATACTGGGGGTTATTAAGATCCACTTTGTTTTCTGGATTTAGGCTGCCCACTATTCCTACAAAATAAAAAGAAACGGTCTTAGAATCAGTGGGGAAACCGGAGTGTAAAGGAGGTGTTATGTTCATCAGTTGAGCCCTCACTTAAAGTGCGAGGACTTTTAATCAGACTAGTTCGAAAAAAATCCGATAGAGGGGATAAACTTACTGCCAAACAATCAGAGAAACCTGCTGTTGTAGCAACAAGACAAACTAAGTACCAATTTCGCAAGAAAACGGTTTCCACAAATATTCTGAACACTTGGTTCTGGAACTAAAATCTCAGAGCACAAACTACACCACAAAGCAGAGGAAAACAAGGCACCTTACTTTAGCTATGGCACCTGCAATCAAGAATTTTCAGTCACTGAATTGGTCAAAATAGCAGGACAGATTGGGACTCTTAGAAACACTCTCTCGAACCAAAGAACTATTCCACAGCAACTATCAAGGAGAAAGCTGCCAAGTGAAATTAGAGTTATTTCATTAAGGCCACGTCTACACTACAAAATTAAGTTGACCTGATTTATGTTGGCATACAGCTGCCACCGTAATTACATCTCTTGTACATGTCTACACTTCGCAACTTGTTTTGGTGTCACGTGTCCTTACCAGGTTTGCTTGTATCGATTGTACTGCCAGTTTGAGGCATTGTGGGACAACTCCTGAAAGCCAGTAACAGTCAACATAAGCAAAGCAGTGTCTACACTGACACTGCGTCCACCTAACTACATCAACCTTGCCTCTGAATTGCTTATGGAGGTGCAGTTATTAAGTCAGTGTAGTGGGGCAGTTACCTTAACAGGAGTGAAATTCAAGTGTAGGCCTTTCCATAGTTAGGTAGACATAAGCAGTCTTGCGTTGACCTAACTGTAGTGTAGACCAGACCTAAGTCATAGTCTAGGGAAACATCGACAAGCCATTTCCCAATATAATGTTCAGTATTCAAATAATTTTTAATACAATCCTGGACGTTTGCAGGAATGGTATTGTCAAGTGAGTTATATCCAACAAAGCTGGACCGCACACTCTTCTGGTTTAAGATGAAAATTTCTGATATCAAAAAGGAGTGTTGTTAACGTCAGGTTACTTTCACAGAGCTTAAGGAAAAAAATGTGAAAGACTTTCCTAATTCAATATGCTTGAGTTTGCTATAACGCAACATTTATGTCTACTAAAAATTTTTTGCTTGAATAATTTGACCTGTTACACATGCAGTCTTAGGTAGCTTATACACTTGTCTACAATCATGCTATGTCAGATAAGTACATACCTGCCAATTCTTTGATTACTTCTTCTCTACTCATGTGACTGTTATTACGAGCTTTGTAAACAATCTGAAAAGTACCCTTATTAGGGGCTTTAAACCATGGCTCAAAGAAGGTCTCTGAATACTTTTTCATATCTTCCACAAAAGCCTTGCAGGTTCCAGAAATGGGCAACATGCGCAGAATAACTCTTGTTTTCTTCTTTTTAGTAGTGTGCAAGTCCTTTAATATATGATGCACGAGCTTCTCGGGTTCTACAAGACAAGACAACAGAGTAAGAGCAACAAATGGAAAGAATTTCCTTTTAAAAAGCAATACAGCATCAAATCTTACTTGCTTACAAGTATAAAGAAACTGAATCATCAAATTCTACAGCACCCTACTAAATTCGATAGGGTTCTTACAAAAGGGTAGGGCGTTTGAAAGTATGGAGAGATTATTTCCACAATTCTGGCTTGTGAAATACAAGAGAGAGTACCCAACAAGGTGCAACACTGGAGGCCTACCTCTGCAGTTTTTTACTCAGGCAACAGTTTTACCTGAGCAAGGACTGAAAGATCAGACCATACACATGTCTATTGGATTGTCAATACACTGGCTGTTCTTCTAGCTCGTATTTGTTATTTCACAACAAGGCTGAGGATCTGGGAACATCAGCCTTTTTGCATGCTTTCCGGGTTCAGCAAAAGATCAAGCCCTTTTATGTTTACAAGGGTCAGATAGTTATTTTGCCCAAGCAGAACCAATCTGGCTGTAGTCACTAGAGTGTTCAATGGGAAAGCAAAAGGGAAAGAGGAAGGCTGCACGAACATTCAGCATGCTTCACTTCTTTGGCAGTCACACCATGAAACAGACTAATAAACTGCAAAGCAGCTTGTGTGTGTTGCGATATGCAGCAGTTATTTCACTACACACCTACACCCAGCGTTCTAATAAAGACCACATTGTTAGCTCCACTCTCCACTGACTGGAATCTTCTCAGCTTCTGTTCAGTCGAAGTGCGAATCTGATCAACTTCTTTCTTTAAGGCAGCTTCAACATCATCTTCCTCCTCTTCACTTCCTGACAACCTGCCATCTTGATCTGTAAACTGTTGAAACAAGAGGATGCATCTTAAATGAGATGGTACCGAAGGGTTAAGAAATCACATCTAATGCTCAATAAATGAAAGTCACAACCACCACTATACCCATGGCCTAAAAAAGACAGAATTCAAGAGTGATGCTGTAGACAGTTAATAAGTAGTGAGACATTTTAGGAGTAGGCACACTGGGTTAAGACAAGCACTAGAAGTTATTGCAGTGAGAATCATCATTTCATTTTCTCTATCTCTGTGGTGATTTAATTTTAAAGCATGTTACGTAAAATTTGTCTCTTGCACCATTAGGTAACAGGTGGATGATCAATCATCTTTTAAAAAAAAACAACCCAAACTCATCACCAGTTTGGAAAGCAAACTTTTCAAGATTATTACCCGCAGCAATTTATAAATGGGAGCTGCGAGTAATAGGCAAACCTTAGGCCTGGTCTATACTAGGAAATTAGGTTGGTATAACTACATCACTCAGGGGTCAAACTGACCTAAACCCCAGTGTAAATAGCTCTAAGTCAATGGGAAAATTCTCCCATCAACCCATCTACCACCTCTCAGGGAGATGGAGTACCTACACCAACAGGAGAAGCTCCTGTTGGCATAGGTAGCATCTTCAGTGAAGCATTAAGTGTAGACAAGCCCTTAGTCTGTAGGCAAAAACTTAGAGAGATAAACAGGCCAGTTATGTTAACCAGGAGTTATTAAACCAAGTGTGTATCCATAACTGCAAGAAACACTTATACTAATTTGTAGAGTGCTTTTAAAGAGAGTGTTCTCCTGTGGCACTTTAACAACAACAAAAGATTTAGATGGCCTGTTTAACATTAATTCACTTCTTGCTCTAAAATATCCACAAACCAGAACATTAACATGCTGCCTTTTTTTGTTGCTTATTATTATTTGGACAAGAGAGATGCCCAAATTATCCAGCATTGCCATTCTTGGGCATCCTTTAAGGACGCCAGATCTCAGCAGTGGCCGAGATGCCGGCCGAGATGCCAGCAGAGCGCAGGAACCCCAGCCAATCCCAGGCCTCTGCTGGTATGGGGTTCACTTTGGTGCTGCCACAAATAAACTGCTTACAGATGACTCTGCCACCACAGGAGACTGTAAGCTCCTCGGGGCAGGGACTAGCTTTTTGGTGTGTGTTCAGGGATCTAGGAGGGGGTCCCGAATTACCATGCTAATAATCTGGCCCCCTGATGCAGCAGCACAAAAGCGCAACCCCAATGCAGGGGACCATGCGAGGCCCGCTGCAGAATGCACAGGGCAGCAGAGCCAGGCCAGCGGCACCCAGCCCCGCCACCCCTGGAGGGGCCCGTGCTGGCCGCACGCACCTTCTCGGGCCCGTAGAGCAGGTCCCCGTACTCGTTGAGCAGGCTGTAGGCCTCCCCCACGCACTTGCGCTCGTTCATGTTGCAGGTGATGAGGATGCCCTGCATGCCGAGCTCCAGCTGCCGCGGCCCGCCGCCGCCCCGGGGCCGCTTGGCCTGCTGCCCCGGCACGTACTGCGCCTTGTGCCGCCGCTTCATCGCCGCAGTCGGCTGCTCCGAGGCGGCCATGGAGACAGCTGAGCCACGAGTCCGGACTCCACGCGGGCGCCAAAACCACGCGTTACCTCGCCGACGTGCAGCGCGAGGCGATGACGCCATAGCAGCGCGACGGAAAGGGGGCTCTTCCCAGTAAGTCCTAAGGGCTTTCTGGGTCCTAAAGCCCGCCGAATACAGCGGCTCTCCGGCTCGTGCGCGTGCTGCCTGTCCCCGTAGCACCGCGCTGCTCGTGAGCGCGTGCAACGAGCCAGGCCCCCCAGCCAGCTTCGGGAGAGGCGCCACCCAGGAGCTGGCTGTGCTACCGCCTTGGGTCTCGCGGGCCGGGCCCTGCGTGCGTGGGACTGGGGCGAAATCCCAGTTTGTAGCCGATGCCCCAGTGTGTTGTAATGTTTGGCAAAGAACGGCCATTGGGGTAAAGAGAGAGCCGTGTAGTTAGCCACAGCCACACAATGGTGAGCTAGAGCCGGCTGTGTTCCCACCAGTGTCTTTACCAGCCCTTATTTATCGGTTGTACTAAAACTTTACCCCCACCCAAGCAAAGCAGGTAGACGAGAATGTCAGTTTGGTTTATCCTACAACTTTGGGTCAGGGACTGTGCGTTTCATTATTATATAGAGGGAAAATTGCCAACTCCCACCTTCAGAAATCGTGTCAGGCCTCAAAAATTCTGAGAGTAATTCAAAAATCCTGATTTCCCCTCCCTTGCAAATAATATTTTGGGGGGAAGGGGTGCAATGCTTCCCGGTGTACACAGGCTTGTGAAGAACCTCATCACCATCTGGGGGGAGCAGCAACAGCCGCCGCCGCCATGGGGGAATCCGCCTGCAGCTCCCCCCAGACACGTCAGCTCTGTGCAGCTGAAGAGCCGAGCTGCCAGAGCGCTACCAGCTTCACGGTTTGCAGCCCCCAGACCTCCAGACTCTGCACCCGCCTGGGCGCTTCCCATCCCAGGCTCCGGCTGCACTGGGGAAGCGCCCGGCCGGGGGCGCAGGGTCTGGGGGCTGCCCGGCAAACCGTGAAGCCGGTAGCGCTTGGGCAGCTGTTTCATGTGGCTGGGAGGGAGGAGGGGGAATGCGGGGCGCTCAGGGGAGGGGTCGGAGTTGGGGCGGGGACTTTGGGGGAAGGGGTGGAGTTCGGTGGGGAGAGGGGCAGAGTTGGGGCAGGGAATGGGCAGGGCCAGGGCTCCGTGGAGTGTCCTCTTTTTTTAATGTTTAAATATGGTAACCCTACACTATACCGGAAACCTACTGACCGCTATACTTACCTACATGCTTCCAGCTTTCATCCAGAACACACCACATGATCCATTGTCTATAGCCAAGCTCTAAGATACAACCGCATTTGCTCCAATCCCTCAGACAGAGACAAATACCTACAAGATCTCTATCAAGCGTTCTTAAAACTGCAATATCCACCTGCTGAAAGTGAAGAAACAGATTGACAGAGCCAGAAGAATACCCAAAGTCACCTACTCCAGGACAGGCCCAACAAAGAAAATAACAGAACGCCACTAGTTGTCACCTTCAGTCGCCAACTAAAACCTCTCCAGCGCATCATCAAGGATCTACAACCTATCCTGAAGGATGATCCCTCACTCTCATAGATCTTGGGAGACGGGCCAGTCCTCACTTACAGACAGCCTCCCCAACCTGAAGCAAATACTCACTAGCAACCACACACCACACAACACACAACAAAACCACTAACCCAGGAACCTATCCTTGCAACAAAGCCCATTGCCAACTCTGTCCACATATTTATTCAAGTAACATCATCATAGGACCTAATCACATCAGCCATGCCATCAGGGGCTCATTCACCTGCACATCTACCAATGTGATATATGCCATCATGTGCCAGCAATGCCCCTCTGCTATGTACATTGGCCAAATCGGACAGTCTCTACGCAAAAGAATAAATGGACACAAATCAGACGTCAAGAATTATAATATTCAACAACCAGTCGGAGAACACTTCAACCTCCCTGGTCACTCAGTTACAGACCTAAAAGTTGCAATTCTTCAACAAAAAAACTTCAAAAACAGACTCCAACGAGAAACTGCAGAACTGGAATTAATTTGCAAACTGGACACCATTCAATTAGGCTTGAATAAAGACTGGGAGTGGATGGGTCATTATACAAAGTAAAAACTATTTCCCCATGCTAATTTCCCCCCTACTGTTACTCACACCTTCTTGTCAACTGTTTTGAAATGGGCCATCCTGATTATCACTACAAAAGTTTTTTTTAATCCTGCTGATAATAGCCCACCTTAATTGATTAGTCCCATTAGAGTTGGTGTGGCAACTCCCATTTTTTCATGTTCTCTGTGTATATATATCTTCCTACTGTATTTTCCACTGCATGCATCCAATGAAGTGGGTTTTAGCCCACGAAAGTTTATGCCCAAATACATTTGTTAGTCTCTAAGGTGCCACAAGTACTCCTCGTTCTTTTTGCTGATACAGACTAACACGGCTACCACTCTGAAATCTTACAGAACAGTGAACCCTTTGGCAGTTGGTATCGAGGAGTTCTTAAGGTAACAGGAAGGATTTGCCTTCTGGTTTCTGAGCCTTTAGGGTGCATGCATGTCACATTTTCAAGCTTTTCTCTGCCACCATGGAGGCTAGAAACTTACTTAAAAAAAAAAAAAGCTGAGATTCTGACGTAATCACTAGACTACAAGAGCTAGGACTTTCAGAAAAATATTAAATATCAAAATGCTCACAATACATCTGTGGCAGTTGGTAATACTGCCTATCTGTAGCGTGTCTAGCACAATGAAGCCATGTTCCATGACTGGACCCTGTATACACTGTAGCAGCACAAACAGTAAATAACAATAATAATTAATAATAGACCTGGCTTCTCTAGGCTTTAGGCTAAACTTATACACCTCTATCCCAATATAACGCGGCCCAATATAACATGAATTCGGATATAACACGGTAAAGCAGCGCTCTGGGGGAGGGGGGGGAGGCTGCACACTCCAGTGGATCAAAGCAAGTTCGATATAACGCGGTTTCACCTATAACACGGTAAGATTTTTTGGCTCCCGAGGACAGCGTTATATCGAGGTAGAGGTGTATACACAAGCAAACATCTGTTGTAAAAAAAACCAAGAACCTTTCTCTTATTGATATGGAAAGTATTAGGAAAGAAATTGGTCTTTAAAATAGTGATTGATCCGAACTGTTAATAGCTCGGTCTGAATGTAAAATACTTTATCCTGCTACCGTGATCTGAACACAAAGTGAATTGGAGTTTTGATAGATTAGAATCTTGTTGATTTATGCTTTTGTAGAACTTTGGCTCTCAGAATTAAAGGTCCAGAATTTGAGTTAATGAATTGCAGAATATAAAGAGAAGTTAACTTGGGGCCTGATCCAAAGCCCATTGAAGTAAATGGAAAGATTCCTAATTGTGCCCCATTGTACGGTCCGTATTTTAAAGGCACTTACAAATAGCCCCAGACTACTCAATGTAAAGATTGCAGAATCAGCTCTTGGTTTGGAATGTATCCTTATTTTCCTAATTAATCACTTAAAACATTAATAATTTACATTTACAGAGAGGAAAAATAGACTCTGTCTATGGTACAAGTACTTTGGGGTATAAAATAAAGGCCATCCCTTGTCAGAAAAACCAGATGAGCTGTATGATATTTGTGATCGGTTAGGATTGCAGGATCAAGGCCTTAAGCCGATGCAGCTGTCAGAATACTGCTATTGCAAAGATTTCAAATGTGCTTAACTTTAAGCATGTGAGTAATCCCCTTGAAGGCAACCAGACTACTCATAGTGCATAAAGTAAAGCAGGTATGTAAGTGCAGGACGGGTTTTTAATAAAGGAACCACTTCACTCTGTATCGAAATGCAGCAGCCTCTGGAGAGAATGATGATAGATGTCTTCTTAGAGCACATAGTGACATTACAAAACAATTGAAAAACACGAAGCAAAGAGTAATTTCTCCAGATGATGCTGCTTGGTGAGTTTTAGGTAGGCAGAATTTAATTAGCCAAACTGAATTTAACTAGGACACTGGGATTCAGGGCCCTACTCTTGTGAAAAGTGCCATGAGATTTCTAAATGACAACATGTAGCCCGGAAACCAGCTTTATGCCTCATCTAAAAGAATGATGCACAGAAACAATTTAAAAGATTAGGTTGTCACGGAGAGTATCATTTTATTCCTGAACCATAAAAGCTTCTCATCCAAGTGTTCTCAGCACATTTGCTGACCATATTGTCAAAAAAACAAAAAAGAGTTTCTCCATCGTTTTCTATTAACTTTCATGCATCCTTTGTGGCAATTTAATCTTTCATTTGAGGATTCCTTAGGACGAAACTTCTATGCCTCCTCTGTTGAAGGATTTTTCTGGGTATATTTCAAAGAAACATTTAAAATCTCACTCATGCAGACCTGCTGCATGTCTCACTAACTGTTAGGGAGACAGCAACTCCCTTATTTGGGGGAATCTTTCTAGAGCCGTTTCTTTTAGACACTATGGAGGTTTCCCTGCGACAGTTAACATCTATTCTCCCCTGATGCAGGTAGCCCCAGTCCGGCATGGTCAAAAAGCTCCCAGCAGGGCAGCCGATAGTTCTTGTAGAGAAAGCACACGACATAAATGATAAAATGCATAATAGCGGCGACATCGGTTTCTTTCCGTGTATCCTGCAACCACAGAATCAGACGATCCAAATATTTCTGATGAGAGTTTCTTCAGATTCCCTGCTGGCCCCAGAGCCACCGCTTGGGGGCTGAGGGTTGATCGTCCAGCAGCAGCAGCAGGAGGAGTTTACAAACATTGTATACTTCCTGGGGCTGGAGCGAGAGGCTGTGAGTGCTCCACGCAGATCAGAGAGGGTGTGCCTTGGCTCTTAGCCGTGCGTTATCAGTGAACAGCCAGAGTCCCTCGGGAGTTGTTGGTGGGAGGGAACAGGATATCCTGCACTTTCCACCTCGCTTCGGAGTTGTGCAGAAAAACATCAGCTTCTTTCCTGTGTGTTCAGGATTTGGCAGCCCTTCGTGTGAGTCTGGAGCATTCATGCCACGTTCAGGGTTAGCAGCGCACTGTTATCTCTGTGTCTCTGAGGGACATGGTGCGTAGCAGGGACCCCAAACAAGGGGCACTAGGCACAGTAACACAGTAGGACACTGTGTGGGATGTTGTGGGAGTCATTACTTTAGCACAGTCAGTGTGGTCTATTACATTAAATCTAGTTAAGGGCTGATATAGTCTAGTTAAGGTTTCTGATGGAGATCAGCTAGGACAACTCTGAGAGGCCCCTCCAACTGCGAGGCAGTGGGGCATTTGGGTCTGAAACGACAGGTGTCTCTTATAATGAGGATGATTGAAAGAGGTGCAGATCAGGTTTGGTTCTGGGGATGGCAAAGGGGGACTGAACCCCCTGGGGAGCTGCCAGGGATATTTTTGGTGTAGTGCCAGTATTAGTTTTCTTCTCATCTGTGTTTCTCTGCCTTGTTCATATTCGGTCCTCTTTCTCTGGCTTTCCCACTCTTTTACATAGGTGAGTGTCTCCTGTGTCTCTTTGTAGCTCATGTGCAGATTGAACGCCATAGATCAGTTTTGTCCCAAACCGCCTCCTTTTCCTTAGTTGATGCTTGTTTATTCAGTACAAACATCATTGAACAAACTTGGCATTGCATACTGTGTTTAACCGTTGGGTAAATATTTATCCAAGTAGAAGCTTCCAGCGTTTCCAGATTTATTGCTAGGTTTTGGTCTTTGGATATTGGCGAGTCCTTCACTTTGGATCTATTATCAGGAAGTTTTTAAAACTTCTCCCTCTTGTGAGGATGAATTTTGCTGCATGTGTTTCAAGGAGACGTTTAAAATCTCATTGCTTGACATCTCTGCTGGCCTCATTGAGGAGTTGTGTCCATCAGAAGCATGGCCAAAGGTTATTATGCTGCGCCTGGCAAACAGGACAATGCTGCTCCTTGCAGAATACAGTCAAGTTACTAAACATATTGCTGTACCAGGTAATGTTCTGGCTAGGCGTTAACTCACACAAGACTGTTGGTGCACTCTCCAGAACAATGTGTTCCCTGCTATTTTTCAATCTCTTACATTCTGGCTTTGCATTGTCTATTGTTTATTCAGATTACACTCAACCAAAAGGCACGGTTAATGTGATTGGACTGTAAAGTATGTTCATGTATTTGCAAGAGCATAGCAATACCAGTGCCTCTCAATTATACATTGCAATTGAAATATTAGCAGCTGGAGTATGTTTTTTTTAAATGTGAATATTAATACCCATGAATGATGCGACATTGACAGCTCTGGAGACTAGAGTTTCAGTGCTCAAGGGATGCAGAATCAGGTCCTCAACTGCAAATTCACCAATGAGTATAAATGACTCCTAGACAGTTTTGTATCCAAGGTTTAAACATGTGGTTGTTTCAGAGATTTCATGCTGATATTTTCCTTCTGTCTCTGTATACTGGTCTTTATTGGTCTCTCTGTGATGGTGCCCCATGGGTCCAGGATTTACAAGACACTGCTGTAGCAATCCCAAGGGTGGAGCATGACTATCTCCAGGCTGTCCAGCAGACATAAATGCATTAAAAAGTGCATCCTCTGTGGCTAGCCCCCTCTCCCCATTCTAATTCCTTCCTTCTACCCGGTGGTAGAATCGTTTTCATGTGCATGTTGAATCCCCTAATCTATTGTTAGGCATTTTTATTGTGGTTTTCAATTCTAAAGCAGAACCAGAGTCTTCTCTTATTACCACTTTTCATTCCAAGTGCAGGGCTTCAAATATATAGGCACATAGCACAGTCTAGGGGCAGAGAGAAAGAATGACCACAGGTGACAGATGGTAGTAACGTTGCTTACTGCAATACTGGAAGGTGCACTTAGCTACTACAGTGATGAGGGCAGTATATGAACCTGTTTAGAATTGATTTGTTACTTAGTTCTGCTTTCCATGAATAGCTACTTCAGCTTGTGAAATACTAAAAAGAACAATCATTATAGCAAGTATGCATTGATCTTTTTTGAGTCATTCCACCTCTAGACACAGGCTGGGGACTGAACACTGATCACATTTACCCTGGAAAGAAGATAGTATTCCAAAATCTTCCCCACTCTGCCTGATTTTGTGCTCACTTACATGAGTTTTCCAACAGTGCAGTTACTCATGTACCCTGGTGTGAGATGAAACAGTCCCTCTGTTGCTAAAACCTCTTACAAGTGCCATCTTTGCTTGAGGTGCCGCTGCCTATACATCTGGGGTTTTGCCATGACCATGTATTCTTCTTGACTCTGAAATACCTATGAATACATGGTTCATTGAGGGGCTACAGGGGTTGTTTTATACAAGTGGCAATGGTTTAATCCCTGCTTTGGTGACTAATGCAGAATGCTAGTTTATGAGTCTTCTCCTGCTAAACACTTACACACTTTTTAAGCAAAACCAGTGAGGTAGGGGGTGGCAGTTATCAGGGACAGCTGGAGCCTGTGATAGGTGCTCTTCAGCTCTACTTGTTTTCTGGTTGGAGTGAAGCAGAACAATTGCAGTAAGAGACCTTCACAGCACAACCAGCTTATACATTTGTGACAATATTTTAACAGTTCAAAGTGAGGGGCACATGCTAATCCAGGGGTTTTTTTTATTAAGAAAGTGCATTATAATGTTCAATTATTTCATAATTGACCTATAAGGACATTTTAATTCTATTTTGAAACCACATGGCAATTGTTTATTTTGTGTGTCTTTCAGATAGATGGTCCACAAAGACTATCCTGACTGCAGAATAACCTGAAAGGACCCATTATGGCTTGTGCTGTCGTGCAGTTTTTACTGAAAACCCAAAGCTTTAGGTTCCGGTGGACTCCCTTGACCGCATCCTTCCAATTCTCTAAAAAAGGCTACAGGGTATTGGCCCCTCAGAATTTTTTAAACTATGAATCCTTAAAACAACAGTACAAACCAGAGGTGCCAGAGTACTTCAATTTTGCAACCGATGTGCTGGACAAATGGACTGAAATGGAAAAGGTAACATTCCTTTAACTTCCTTATGCTAAGATTTTCGTGTTAGGTATCAGAGGAAAAACATAGTTGGCAGAAGCAAGTGCTATTACTTCCTGGCTACAGATTGGTAACCCTCTCAGGTCAGAGAGGCAATGCCGTTGGAGTATAGGACTAACAGCCAGGAATTCCCAAGTTATAGATGCTCCACTGCTTTTGGGCCCACTCTTATAGCTCTTGCTTACTTGAATAGCCTCCCTGAGTGCAATGAGACTGTGAGCATGAGTAACAGAGAAAAGAGGGTCTTGTGACTGAGACGCTCCCCTGAGACTCAGAAAATCTGAGCTCTGCCACTGTCTTCCTGTGTGAGTTTGAGTAAATCACAGAGGGCTCGTTGACACTTACAGCGCTGCGCCAGCGCAGCTGCACCACGGTAGGTAGAAGATGCTACCTACACCGATGGGATTGCTTCTCCTGTTGGCGTAGGCACTCCACCTCCCTGAGAGGTGGTAGCTATGTCGACAGGAGAAGACCTCCTGTCAACATAGTGCTGTCCACATCATGGGATAGGTCGGTATAACTGCATCGCTCAGGAATCCACACCCCTGAGCGACATAGTTATACTAATATAAGTTGGTAGTGTAAACCAAGCCCTAACCTCTCTGTGCCTCAATTCCCTTCTGCAAATTTCACTTGCTACCCTTCATCTGTCGTATCTACTTAGAATGTAAACTCTTCAAGTCAGGAATTATCTCTGTGTGTATGTACAAAACCTAGCACAGAAGGACCTCAGTCTGGATTGGGGACATGACTATAATATAAATACTAGTAATAGGTAGAAGAGATGCCGGATTAGACCCATAGACAAATCACAAATTCTCTGTGTCTCAGTCTTTCTGTCGGAAAAATGGGGGTGATAAAATTTATGGGGGTGAATCATCACTATTGCATAATATGAGGTTATCGTTCTTGGGAAGTAAAGACAACTTTTCACAGGATGCAAGCAAAATTTTTCAAGAATCAACATCTAAAGAAAAGGTCTGTGGCCAAGGAAGGAGGCACAGGATTTCTCCTTAAAATGCACAAATAAAAATCTACTCACCTTGTACCGATGCCTGACAATTACACATTATATTACTTTAAATGGAACTTGTTCTGAGTATGTACAGATCTCTGCCACACCAGTAAAGATCTCAGCTAACATGCTAGGCATTACCTATACTCTATTCATAAATAACACTTGGTCCCTCAATAGCAAGTTTTAGCCAAGGATTTCAATGCACCTTACAAGCATCAGTTAATTTATCCACACAACACCCCAACACACACAGTAACCTCTGCTGACAAATGGAGAATCAGACTCAGAGAGGTTTAGATCTGCATTTTCAGAAGGAGTTTATGATTTTGGCTGTTTAGATTTTTGGACCTTTGGTCTAATTTAAAGAAGTGCTGAGCATCCCCCACTGCAGTTGAAGTCAGTATGAGCTGCGGGTATTCCACCCGCCTGAAACCCAGGCTGTAGGTATCTATCTGGCTACAACCCCCCAAACATTGAGGCATCCAAAATTACAGGCCACTCTGGAAAATATAGGCATGGCCAGAACCAAAGTGACCCTCAGTTTTCTGCACTAGCCATTGTGCAGCATTTTCTCATTATCTAATGTGTTAGCTTCAGGAAAGGAACTTGACATCTATAGACTATTCTAAATCTGGGGTGAAATCCCAGCTCCATTGAAGTCAATGGCAAAACTCTACAGATTTCAGTGGGGTGAGGATTTCTGCCTTTGTGTATAAGAAATGAACATTCCTCTGTCTTGGAAAGTTGGACTTGAGGGACGGTTACATGCATATCAAGCTAAGCACTTACAACATGCCGTGTCGTTCATTAGGAAGGAAAGAGGCCTACAAGGCTAGCCCTGTGGTGGGTAAACGATAAAGGCGATGAGGTGAGGTGGAACTTTGAGGAGCTTGGATTCCGCTCCAGAAAAGTGGCCAATGTCCTCTCTGAGGTATGTGGTCTGCAGAAAGGAGACAGAGTTATGCTGATTCTACCCCGGATACCAGAATGGTGGCTAGTAAATGTGGCTTGTATGCGAACAGGTTAGTAAAAATAATAGGAGTTATGAATGAAATCATCAATAATCAGTAATTAATGAGGTCAAAACTACAAACACATCCATGATGAGAAACACCAATGCTGTACAGCTAAAAAAATGCTTGTAACATCAAGATCTGTCTTCATTTGTACTATTGGATTTTCAGGCATACTTTACTTCTCCCATTAATAAAAGCCTACTATCCTATGTGCCTGTATCACTGTCCACTGCTCATGACAAACTGCAAATGTACCCATAATATGCTCGCAAGAGCAATAGCACACATTTATATTTGTTTGTCTGGCCAAGTTTTTGCCACAGGATTTGTTAAATATTTAGGCTTTTCTAAGTCTGAATATTTAATAAAACCCAAACTATCTCAGTGCCACATGGACATTAATAACTTATCCTCACAACACCCCTGTGAGGCAGAGGAGTATTATCCATATTTTACAGATGGGGAAGTGAGACACAGAGAGTTTAATTATTTCAGTGGGAGGCATGGGTGCTCAGAAAATCAGGCCCTAAGTGACTTGCCTAAGGTCACAGAGGAAATCTGTGCTAGAACTGAGGCCTTGTCTACACTACAGGGGAAATTCAATTTAAGTTACGCAATTTGAGTTATGTGAATAGTGTAACTTCGTCTGCAGTTGATTTAGCGGGTCTTCACTAGACCCGCTAAATCAACCACCGATGCATCGATTGCCACTCGTTGATCCCCCAGTAAGTGTAGACAAGCCCGTCGGCTCCCCTGAGTCCAAGCCCAGACCATTATCCACAAGTCCGTTCTCCCTTTCTAGTATAACCAATCATATATCTAATAATATATATATATATAAAACTGCATATAGACACAGGCTGCTGGTAGAATAGGGTCTTTTATATAGGGCTTTTCTCTATGTTGCTAATTGGCTCCCATAGTAAAACATATGAGATATATGATGAAGAATAGGAATGGAAGGAAGATACTGTTTGAAGGAAGAAGGTGAAGCTATCAAACTCCTAAGAGACATTAACCCATCGACTCTTATTAATAAATATTCAACCCATCCAGGGGTAAAAGTAACTTAAAGGACTTACCGGTACTCTGGAGTCCTGAGCAGGGGGCATGGCCTCAACCAGAAGAGATGTCAACCAGAAGAGGCGGGGCCTTTAAATTCCCAGGGCCCTTTAAATCAAGATTTAAAGGCTCCGGGGCTCTGGCTGCAGCTGAGTCTTTAAATCACCCCCGGAGCTCCCAGATGCAGAGGCGGCTGGCAACCCCAGG
Source organism: Trachemys scripta elegans (assembly GCF_013100865.1). Classification (NCBI taxonomy): domain Eukaryota; kingdom Metazoa; phylum Chordata; order Testudines; family Emydidae; genus Trachemys; species Trachemys scripta. The sequence goes on along the minus strand of NC_048307.1, from coordinate 16,497,893 downwards.
GCTCAGGGGTGATTTAAAGGGCCCAGGGCTCCTGCCACTACCACAAGGGAGCTCCGGGCCCTTTAAATTACCAAGGGAACCCTGCCGCCACTACCCCAGGGCTCCGGCAGCAGGGCTCGGGCGGCGCTTTAAAGGGCCCAGGGCTCCCCGCAGGGGCTGGAGCCCCTGGCCCTTTAAATCACCGCCTGAGCCGTGGCGCCGCTATCCTGGGGCTCCGGCAATGGGGCTCGGGTGGTGCTTTAAAGGGCCTGGGGCTCCGCCGCTGCGGGGAGCCCCGGGCCCTTTAAAGCGCTGCCCGAGTCCCGCTGCCAGAGCTCCGGGGTAGCAGTGGCAGGGCTCGGGCAGTGATTTGAAGGGACTGGACTCCCCGCAGCGACAGAGCCCCTGGCCCTTTAGGGTGCCGCTTGAGCCCCGCTGCACCGCCAAGGTTCCTGCGGTGATTTAAAGGGCCCAGGGCTCCCCGCAGCGGCCGGAGCCCCGGGCCCTTTAAATCACCGCTGTAGCCCTGCTGCCGCTACCCCAGGGCTCTGGCAGCGGGGCTCAGGAGGCAATTTTAAGGGCCCAGAGCTCCAGTCACTGCGGGGAGCCCCGGGCCCTTTAAATCACCAGCCGGTCTGTTCCGGCACAGCGTACTGGCTCTTGCCGGTACGCCGTACCGGGCCGTACCAGCTTACTTTCACCTCTGAACCCATCATTCTTACAAGTCTATCACTTCCATATGAGGGAAATCTTTCTATTACTAATTTCTCTTATCCCACTACGCTAAAGACATTTTGTGTGATAGTACTTGATCCTAATTTATATTGATCCTAATTTATAATTCAGTCTGTGAAAAAGCAATATATGTACAAACTCAGAACCAAATCCTATTCACAGACATAACTTCTGAAGCTAGTGGATCTATTAGTAAGAGTGAGGTGGGAAGAATTTAGTTAATAGATTTGTACAATCCTATTATTAAATTTTAAAGCTGGCTCCTCCTTTAGGAACTATCCTTATTCCTGGGACAACACAGTTGACAGCAAAAGATATTCTCCATAGAGTACAAACATCAAAGGCAAAGTGTATTATCACTGATGATGTTTTGGCACCAGCTGTAGATTGCATTGTGTCCGAATGCCAGTCTTTGAAATGCAAGCTAATTGTGTCAGAGGACCAGAGGGAAGGATGGCTGAACTTTAAAGACCTATTTACGTGAGTAGCTGCCACTGTCAAAGTGCTGCAGTAACATGAAAGAAAAGCCTGGTGGCTGGTTTGTTAATGTTGAATATGGTGAAATATTTTCATCTCTTTAGAAGGAGGAGAAATGAACATTGGAAAAAAATACCAATGAGCATGTAATTCTATTGACTGTTAGGAACCAGATATAGGCCAGTGCCCGTTTTGTTTGTATTTAGTGTGTATGAACTAGTATTTAACCACAAAATACATGTTCAGGCAGCATTTCCCCAGGGGTGGAACACCCCCCACGGAGGATGGCGGAAGGTCCTGCCCCCGAAATACTGCCGACGACTGGGGCGGCCGAAGATCCGGCCGCCGCGGTCACCGCCCTCCAAATGTTAGCGCCCTAGGCGACCGCCTAGGTCACCTAATGGGTTCCGCTGGCCCTGCCTAAAAGGGTGGGGCTCAGTTATTAAAGGCTTGGGACATGCTGTATTCAGATAATAACATTGATTCCATGGTCCCAGTTCACAAAGGTGTGAACATACTGATCAAAGGCTCACACTCAGTAATTAGGCTAACGCTTTCCCTGGTATAACTCACTGCCCCAGCTCGGCTGTGCTTACTGGTGTTGTGGGTGGGTGGAGCCAAGGTACTCTCCCACTTATTTCCTTGGCATATGGCCAGGCTCTCTACTGGGTGTGTGATCCCCAGCTTGAGGACACATAATCGCGCTAGCTTTCATCAAGCTAGAGTGCTAAAAATAGAATGCAGCCACTGAGGCACAAGCGGTGAGATGGGCTAGCTATCCCAAATAAGTGCCCATCAGAAACCTTAGACACATACTCAGGGGCAGGGCAGCTAGCCTAAAATTCTATTTTTAATGCACAGAGCTGGGAATCACACCCCTAATTCCAAATGGAGACATCCCTTTTAGTTGATTACTATCACAAGATTTTCTTTTAATGTAAAATTTGAAATGCAGATGGTGAGAGAAAGAAAAAAAGGGGAAAATTGAAATGTAAAGTTTGCAGTTTGTTTGTTTTTTAAGCCAGATCTCATGCCAGCTGACCTGTTAATAGGCAGCCAAGTTCTGCGCATTATCCTTGATATGTAGTCACACTTCTCTAAAGATAAACCTGGGAAAAAGCTACTCCCTTCAGTGCAGATAAGCACCGTCTCTTGTAACTCTGCAAGAGTTATTTTATTTGAACATCATCTGGGATCCATAAGTTATATTTTTTTTACTTACTTTATTCACCATCTTGTATTTTTTAAAGAAACGCTAATGCTGATCATAGCTGTGTGACCACGAGGAATCAAGATCCAATGACCATCTTTTTTACCAGTGGAACAACAGGGTCTCCAAAAATGACTGAACATTCCCACAGTAGTTATGGCATTGGACTGACTGTAAATGGAAGGTATGGATCATAACTGCTTTAAACCACATGGGTATTTCTTCAAATGGTCACACGGCAGAAGTGAAGGAAGCATAGCACTTCACTAACATCTCTCTGTTTCAATAGCTTAGAAAATATCAAAGTTCCATTTAATTCATGACAAGATTATTGTTCCAGGAGACAAGAATTAATTTGAGTAATTCCACTAGCCAGTTATGGTTACCTTGAATCAGAGCACTGGTATGTAGTTGCTTTTCTTATCTTAAAAAAATAAATAAATCCAAAACTATCTATTAAGAAGGGAATCAACCTCTCCTACTGGATCTTCAAAGAAGATCAGGTGATTTATAAACCATCTGCAAGGACCTTTATAAAGAGAGAAAGTTTGTGGTTTTATAAGGTTTATAAAGGCATGGGTTTATCACAGCACATGAGAAATGCACAGAACATCTCCCACAAAAACAAAATAACTTTATGAAAGCTCAGATTTGCAAATGGGATATTTTACCTTGGGAAAATAACATTGATACTGTAGTACATTCCACTATGACTGGCAAGTAATCATAGATAACAGAACACCAAATAAAAGTAAAGTAAAATGAGAAACTCTTACCCCCCGAAAAACAAACTGAACAAAATCCCCTACAAATTCACAAATATGAATTCAAGATGCTCTGTTTTGAGACATCATAAGCCTTTGTACTGGTACAATATTTTAATGAAAAAATGCAAAACTAATCTATAATAATGACACAGTGGCCATGTTTGGTGGCTTACTCTTGTTTGGGGTTTCAGCTGTTCGCTAATCTCAATTAAGACAAGATAGTGACTATTTGTCCCAGTAATATTTTTGCTGTTATCATTTTTATATGTATTCTGTTTAAAAAAATTGTTCACAGATTTTTCTTTACCAGGTACTGGCTGGATTTAACCTCCTCCGACATACTCTGGAATACATCAGACACAGGCTGGGCAAAGTCAGCTTGGAGTAGCATTTTTGCACCATGGATTCAGGGGGCATGTGTGTTTGTACATAGCATGCCACGTTTTGACCCAACCACTGTCCTAGATGTAAGTTACAAGAACAATGGCATTTTCCTAACAGCATGGTTTTCCTCCCTTGCTGCTCTTGCCCAGATGTTCACCTCTCCCACTGCACAGCAGACAACATGCTCCTTGGCTGCAGCTCTTCACCGAAGAGGTCACCAATCACATTTTAGAAGTGATATATATTTATATAGGTCCTGATTCAACAAATTGCTTAAGCACCCGTTTACCTTCAATTAGGTGCGTGAATCACATTGGCATCAAAGGTAAGCATGTGTGTAAGTGCTTTGCTGAGCAGACCTTATAGTTAGGGCTTCTGATTTGAGGTTTTCACCAATAAACAGAGATAAAACATCCCCAATTTAAAAATAAAAGAAAGAACAAGATATCAGTGTTTATCCAGTAAACACCAGAAAAACCCTGGAAATGCTTACTTGTAACTAAGCGCTTATCTATTTGGAGCAGTCATGTGACTATGGGGATGTGATTTCTAAAGCGCGCTAACATATTGTGCAAACACCTATCAGGGATGGTCTAGATAATACTTAGTCCTGCCTTGAGTACAGGAGACTGGACTAGATGACCTCTCAAGGTCCCTTCCAATTCTATGATTCTATGATTAATTGGTCTGTATAGACCCTGCTGGTGCACACTAAAGGTTCCTTAGTGCATGTTAATGTAGTGCCATTTGAAACAGTACTATGTTAAAGTGCATTAGGGAACATTACAAAGAGATTACTCATTACAGTCTATACTGCTATACTGAGCAGAGCCCATAACATTTTTATTTGTTATCATTTTTTGTTTTATTTTTTGCGGATTTTCTTTTCTTTTGTTTGATTATGGGAGGTCTGGGAGGGGTGGGGGGCTGGGTCCTCCCTCTGGGATGGGAGGTCCAGGCGGTGTCAGATCTTTCCCCCAGGGGGTCGGAGGCTGTGAGGGGTGTTGCAGAGAGAACTCACCCTGTACTCACCCTGCAGTAGGAGCCTCTCTCCCACAGGCCTGGGCCCAGCTCCCTGCTCTGTGCATTGCAAGCTGGTGCACAGAGGTTACAGCGCCACTCAGGTTTGGCTCAGACACCCCTTTGTCATGACAGGGAGACTGCCAGCCAAATTTGAGAGAGGGGTGCTGCAATCCAACATGCCAGGTCACAATGCCACTTACTCAAATTTGGCCTGTCTCCACCATGTCATGTTGGAAGGGCAAATGGGCCAAACCTGAGTGGTGCTGTGACCCTGTGCTCCAGGTTGCAATGCTCCAAGCAGGGAGCTAGGCCCAGCCCCATGGACAGAAGTCGCAGGAGTAAGTACAGTATGCTGTTTTTAAAATTTTTGTTGTTTTACATTTGAAAAAATATGGGGCTCTAATACTGAGTAATGTACATAACATACATTACTCATTACAATATATATAAAGAGAAAGCCCCAAGACCCCTGATTTTTGAATATCTACAGAAAACTCAAAAATTGCTAAAAATAAACCCTGAAAAATGAAATAAATAATCCCCCAAAACAAAACCCTAGTTACAATGCATGATTCTGCAGACATTTACTGGTCGTTATAAAGTGAAGCGTACACACACAAGCATTTGCAGGACTGGAACCACAGTTTGTAAAGCACTTTAGGATCCTCTGCAGTTTTATTACACCGTGAACAACAGTAGTGGATACATGAGCATCTTGTATGGCATTTCAATCATGAACTGTAAATATTTCAACACTGAAGAGTGGAGATGATACAAGACTGAGTTTTTTAACCTTATAAATTGGCATTGGTATTATATTTTATAATATCCTGCACATACAACTTCGGATGCTATGAGAAACAGCCAAGCATCATTCACTTCATGTGGGATATTCCACATCCCTACTACTATGGTCTCCTTACTGAAGCTGCACTTATAAGGTAATGTCCTTAACATTGCATATCCTTTTGTTAATCTGATTGCTGGAAAACACTAGCTAGTGTCAGAATATTTGGGGAATGTTTTACAGATGATACTTTTGGTTCCAATTGTTTTCTGAGTAATAAGAGCTGTAACTGTAAGGAAATGCTTTGAGAATGCAAACCCTTCTGTGACAAGACGCTTGGAATATGATGCTAACTATAAAAGCTATTTAAAGACGAAAAAGTATTTAGGACTTCAACACTTGCTGTATTTTCAAGGCTAGTCAACATAATGTTCATGTGTTTCATAAATTGGTTGGAGCTATTACATTCATTAATACATAAATATCTTACATTTAGGTTTCCTTGTGAGTAAAAAACTGTGGGAAGCATTGTTATTTTTGGTTGCAACATTTAGACAGTTTTTATTTTAAATTCTTTAGACTCTGTCCAGATTTCCCATCACAACCTTCTGTTCTGCTCCAACTGCTTATCGACTGCTTGTGCAGCATAATCTGACCAGGTAAACAATGAGCATCATCTGACCAGGTAAACAATGATCAAAATATTTTATCATATTAGATCATCATATTCTACCAAAACAGTAGCCAAATTCTGCTTTTGGTTTGGTTAAGTTACTCAAGGTTTACAATGGTACAACAGAAATTTTGCTGTGTATTTCTCGATGTCTTGAATTTTATGTATTAGAAATAAAGTCAGAGTACCATAATATGAGACATGGGGATAATATAACTCCCACAAATTTAGCAAGTTACAGTGAAATGGAGTAAGACTTTGAAAAGCAGTTTAGCAGCACTGACAGTACTTTGAGTTTTAGTATTGGAAATATACTTTTATAATCAGATCTTAAGCTTTGTTTTATAGTCCGAGTTTACAGGAAGACCACTTTGATAGAGCAATCAAAATATTTCCCCCCATTACTGGTGTTCCTGGAATACAATAACTACCAGGGTATGTTTGTATCAAATTGGTTTGACTGAAATGTACAAGGATTGGTGATTATGACAATGCTACTATGGCATGAATAAGCTTTTGATAAAATCATTAGGGCTCAATGCCAATACTCTTCTGTATTTTAAGATCCTATTGAAAGCTTAGAGTAAGAGACTATTTTACCTTTAACATCTTGTAAAATATGGAACTTGCAGTTTTACGTGCATTCTTTCACAATGTGCCAAATTTATCTTCAGTTTAACTTCATGCAATTACATTAAAATGAACTGGGCTCAATAAATATTTTATGTATATTCTGTAGGAAGAAGACATGATAAAGGGATACAATAGTGAATGGACAAAGAAGGTAGATCAGCCAATTCTAGTCACCCTTTCTAGAAATACAAGATCAAGAAGCCATTTCATGAAATTGGAAGGCAGCAAATTGAGATTCTGATCATGTCGGTGATTCCACACAGGTGCAGCACCGACATGGAGCCCTACTGGCTTCAGAAAAGCTGTGTGTGGGTACAGGGGTCTGCGTACACAGAGCTCCAGTGAAGTCAGTGTGGCTTTGCATAGGCACAGGAGTCTGCTCATGTGGAGTCACTTGCAGGACTGGACCATTAAAACTAACAACAGGAACTACTTTTCATGCAGTGAACAATTAGCCTGTGGAACTCATTGCCACAAGGTATCATTGAGGCCAAGCGATGAAAAAAAGACTTTATATTGCTATGGATATGAGAGGCTCCACAGCTATGGTAGTGAGGATTTAAAACACACACACAAACAAAAAACAAGAGTTCTGGAAGGATATAAACCCTCATGCTTCAGGGCATAAGCCAACTCAGCAACTCATGTCATTTAAGATCTGATTATCCCTCCCCCCTCAATTCCTCTACAGAATCAACTCTTTTTGACACATTTCTACTAAAAGAAGAGACACAAAGAATCTAATCTGCCTTTTATATGTATTTCCTTACTGTGGCAGTTTTAACCCCTTTAAATACTTTATATGTATTTCCTTACTGTGGCAGTTTTAATCCTTTTTCTCTTTCATACAAAGCTATAAATTCAAGAGCCTGCAGCACTGTGTGAGTGCAGGGGAGCCAATCAACCCAGAAGTGATGGAGCAGTGGAAAAGGCAAACCGGGCTGGATATCTATGAAGGTTATGGCCAGACAGAAACGGTACAGTCAGATGCTTTAAAAAACACAGAAGTAAATTCCATTCAGACTGCTAAGAAAATACGTTTGAAAATATAATATACAGTCATGTCATCTTTCAGAGGGAAAAATCAATTGTAATATTAAATGATGATGGAAAAATCTAGTTTTAATAAGTCACCCAGAAAATTAAGGCCTTTATCAGAAGCCCATTTAAGTCAGTGGAAGAACTCCCACTCCAGTGGGCTTTGGATTGGGACTTAATACTTCTGTGTTTTTTAAAGCATATTCCTCTTTATCACAGGTGAAATTCTGCCTTTGTTAAAGATTTACATTCACAACTCACATTCACTTCAATTGGAGCTATAAGCACAATTCTGAGGGCAGAATTTGGTCCCTAGAAGTTTACTCAGTGAATGTATGATTATAATGAATCATTCATTGTTGTTTCTCAGAGAGGTTGCTATATACTGTAACTTTATTTGCCAGACTAGTTGAGTATATTAAATATAAATTAAAAACTCAATACATGAGATTGCAGAGTTTACTTTTAAAAACTTTTTGGTGTAGGTGCTGGTTTGCGGAACTTTCAAGGGAATGAAAATTAAACCAGGTTCAATGGGAATGCCGTCTCCAGCATATGACGTTAAGGTATTGTGCAGCAGATCTGTAAGCCCTAGGGACCTTTTTCTCCAAGCAAGAAGATACTGATTTCTCCTCAGGGAGGCTCAAGCAAGTTTAGGGTAGACAAAGAGAGGATTCCCCCCTCCCCTCCCACTGAATCATTTTCAGTTTAGCTCTCCAGAAAGTCAGATTCCTCTTATGTTATACAAATTTTCTTTAGATAGTTTGTGAAATTTCTTGCTTGGTCCCAGGTAGAGATAAGCCAATCGGTAGGGGAAACAAAAAACAAAAACAAACCCAGGCTGCATTCAATAGTTACACCATAGGGAGGGATGATATGACAATGAATGAGAAACTCTCTCTAGAAAAATGCATATGATGATACATTGAACTATACATATAGGTTATCTGAGTGATTGCACTACATCCCTACACCAGTGGTTCTCAACTAGGGGTATGCACCCCTGGAGGTACGCAGAGGTCTTCTAGTGGATATATCAACCCATCTAGATATTTGCCTAGTTTTACAACAGGCTATGTAAAGGCACTAGCAAGGTCAGTACAAACTAAAGTTTCATACAATGACTTGTTTACACTGCTCTATATACGACAGACTGAAATGTAAGTACAATATTTATATTCCAGTTGATTTATTTTATAGTTATATGGTAGAAATGAGAAAGTAAGGAATTTTTCAGGAAACAAAAGAAAAAGCAGACTCCTGAAAGGGGACTACACCAGTAATCTGGAAAGGTTGAGAGTCACTGCCCTACACCAGTCTCAGCGGAAGAGTTAGTTAGAGGATATTGGAAATCAGTATTGTCTGCTCCTGACTTGCTAATGCAGGCAAGTCTTTGGGCAACTTTTTGCACTTCAGTTTTCCTGACCGCTCAATTGCTATATACCTTTTTGCTCAGTTGGGTGTTACTAAGCTTAATTAATGTTTGTATAGTGCTTTGGAATCTTCAGGTGAAAATTTATTCTTCTGTTTCATTTAGGAGGGGAAGCTTCTCTTGCTGGTTACAGTCACTTCTATTATTGACTTTTTAAACTCAGTATTTCCAAATAAATATGCAGGTTTTATTAGTTTAATGAAAATTATGGCTTAAATTAAACGCCAAGATAACACCACTGTGTATTTTGTTGGGGTTTAGATTATAGATGAACACGGCAATGCTCTGCCTCCTGGAGAAGAAGGAGATATCGCCATCAAAGCAAAACCTACGAGACCTTTTTGTCTTTTCACTCAATATATAGTAAGGAACTTCACAAATTTAAATTTCACACTTGTTAAATTCCTTATTTTTATATATGTGTAAAGCACACAAAAATTATAAAATTCAATTACTATTCAGCCACTGAAACTAAACATTATTATTTGTATTGTGGTAACACCTAGAGATTCCATCCCCATTATGCACGGTGCTGTACTAACACATAACAGAACGATGATCCCCACCTCAAGGAGTTTACAATCTAAGTGTCTGCAAAGTCTCTTTAGCACAGACTATACCCCACAAGTTTACAAAGCTAGATACAACTAAATGGATAAATAATAGCAAAAGATGGAAACTAAGATGAATTGGCAAGGGAGATTTGTTTTCAGACCAGATTTTCACTAAAGTGAAAAGTTACAGAAAGGCTGTTACAGATGGCAGGTGCTGCAAACGTGAAGGCTGTCACACTAACAGAGCCCGCTCTCTAGAAAAAGTGAATATGATACATTATATGGTTGAAAGGAAAGTAATACTAGATAAGAAGCAATGTACATGTACTTCCTCTTTACTACTATTGCAGACTAAATTAAAGCTAACAAGACTTTTCATTTATTAAAACCAACTGTGACCATGCCATCCCAACAGTGCAATGAGGGAGGGACAGGAAATATCAATGTTTAAATTACCCCCTCTAGCCAATCCAGGAGTCAGTTTAGTTAGCTTTAGAGGGAGCTATATATATCCCCTTTCTTAGCTAGGATTGGTCAACCTAAAACACATCTTTTTTTGACAACTAGGGGGTGGAGGGAAAGAGAGGAGCAGAGACAAAAAGGAAAATAAGAGCTGGGAAATCTTCCCCCAAATAAACTTAATACTACATAACAGACATCTCAGCCCATAATCCTCAAAGGTTCCTAATATGGTGGGCCAAGATGCATATTTTGGGTAGTTCATTATGATTAAAAACACAAGTCTAAAACCTAGTCAAAGACATAACCCACAACAATTATATATTAACTCCACATCTGTTGAGTTTTGCTCTGTTTATTTCAAACATTATAGGCTTTGTATTCAATCCACAATTATGAATATGAACAATGTTTTCCATTCATGTTGTTCATATCTGCTGGTATTTTAATACGTATCACTATGATATGGACTACTCAGCAAAGCTGAATTTTTGCATGCTAAATTATGTTGTAATATAAATTAAATGCTGGAATAAACTGAGATCAGTTTCTTGCATACATTAGAGTATAATTTCTTTTATTTGCAGAAAGGTTAATGTTTGTCAAATATAATTTAATGTTTACTAGGATGATCCAGAGAGAACAGACTCAACATTACAAGGGAATTTCTATATCACTGGGGACAGGGGGATTGTAGATGAAGATGGATACTTCTGGTTTGTTGGAAGAGATGATGATGTCATCAATTCTGCTGGGTAAGAATTTATGTGTGCATTCATTACAATGTTAGGACTCAAATAATGCAGATGATGCCAACACACAGTTGTTTTATATGCAAACTTCACCAACTAATAAATGTATATAACAATAAAAGACTTTTCTTCATTTTAAAGATATCGTATTGGACCATTTGAAGTAGAAAGTGCACTGATAGAGCACCCAGCAGTAGTAGAATCAGCTGTTGTCAGCAGCCCAGATCCCATCAGAGGAGAGGTAAAGGACTTAAGATATCTTATGTGCTTGGATTTTTTATAGAAATAGGTATTTTAAAAAAAGCCTTAAACAGAATCCTGAGGCAGCTGGCTCCTCCAAACAATTGTTGAAACGTTCCATTCACATCAAAGCCCTCAGCAAATTCTTAATGTTCATCTAGACATAGGGATGGCTGAAGTGGGGCCATCGCTGCATTGCAAAGTAACTGCAGTCTTCACTACATGCCATATCTTCATTTGAGCAGCCATATTGCTTATGTAGTTTTTCATCCTGGGACTTGTAGTCCCTATAGGTTGAAATTGCAAATTAAAGATAAGGATGGCTGCAATTTACTCCACTTCCTGCATATTACACCTATAAGCAGCTGCTGGACTCAAATTGTTAATGGGGCATTCACCTTGGTAAAGGTTTTTGTACCTGCACTGTAAATTAATTACTTTGTAATGTGTCAGCAAGTGAATTTTGTTAAACACTAAGACCTTGTACTGTATTATGTGCATTTTGTTTCATCAACATTTGATCTTTTAAGGTGGTGAAAGCCTTTGTTGTTTTGGCATCTGACTATGTTTCACATGAGCCAGAAAAACTGATTAAAGAGCTACAGGACCACGTTAAAAAGGTCACTGCTCCATACAAGTATCCAAGAAAGGTAAGTGCTTAACCATAAGTATTTTAGATAATTACATTACATTTAGTCAACAAGTGGCATAAGAGAACTTCCATGTACAAAAGCTTTATTATACCCCCCCCCCTCCTCCATACAAATCATAAGCAGGCTTGACAGGTTTAGATTTCTATCAGTAAATGTCAGTAAACATTAATTTTACCGTATACATAAACCAAACAAAAAACATTTCCATTGAAAATAATCTAAATTTAAAGACCGGCAAAGAAAGAAAAATGCTGCTTGAGAACGAGTTTGATTTAAGCATATTTGTATATTTTGACATGTGTTGTTGACAGTTTGTTTTTAACAGTTATAAAGCTTAAACTTTTTGAATCTCAACATCTACTGTCATTAAATATTGTCCAAACCCCCCATAATTTCCCACAGCTGTGAAAAATGTCAAAATAAAAATAAAAAGTTTAAAATTGATACTCTTCTGCCCTGTGAAAACTGAAATTGATAAACATTGAAAAAATGCTGAAAACTAAGCATTGATATATCAAAATGATAAAAATCACAAATCAAATTCTGCCATGATTAAAAATAAGAAGCTAACAGAGGACAGGTGAGTAAACATAATTATTCTAACATCTCCCATTTTCAATGTTTATTTTTAGCAAACATATGATATACCCTTTGTAGATGTTCATATACCAGAGTGACAAGGATAGTATAGAAATCCAGAAAAATGGATAGGAGAAAAGGGGAATTGAGAGCAGTAGGACACACAATCTGGAAAAAAATATACACTTACTTGGGAGCTGTGGTTCCAGTGTTGCCTGAGAATGGATTCCTATCTTAAATAGGTTCTCTTAAAATTATCCTTTCGTCTTCTCCAGACTCACAGGATTTCATTTTAGCCCTACTGTAAGGACCAATGGATATTTGAAATAGAAATCCTCGCTCTTTGCCCTCTCTGCTACGTTTAATAGCAGGTCAACAGCAAATATGTTTGTTTGAATTTCATAGCTCTACCTAGCTCTACCTATCTCCACTTTATATTAAAGAATTTATAGCAATGCTAAATTTGATTCTATGGTATAGAAATAGTGCATAGAAACTCTGTGCTGCAGACTCTAGAGTGTCTATAATAGGCTCTGGGGGAATATTTGCCATTCATATTATTAATCCTCTAATCCAGGGGTCGGCAACCTTTCAGAAGTGGTGTGCTGAGTCTTCTTTTGTTCACTCTGATTTAAAGTTTCGCGTGTAAGATGAAATATCAGGATGTGGGAGGAGAGGGGGGCAAAAAAAAAAAAAAAAAGCAGCCAGCGTGCCTCCCCCTCCCCCGCCAGGCAGCAGTGGCACAGCCCCATCTCCACCCAACTCTTGGCTCCTACCCCTGATACACCCCCAGCCCCTCGCTTCCGGGCCCAGCCTGGGCTCCGAGCTGTGCAGTCAAGCTGCGCTCCAGGCCCCTCCTGCAGCTCCCGGCCCAGCCGCTCCCGGGCTCCGTTGCCCTGACCCCGCAGCAGAGGCTGCTCCGCTCTGCCCCACCTGGGACACTCGCCCCCACAGCCCCTCTCTGGCCGCGGCAAGCTTGGGGACCCACCCAGGCAGGGGGCGAACTAGGCAGCCGGGCCTGGCCCCTCCCAGCAGGAGTGTGTCCTTCCCATGCATGTCTCCGCCCCCTGCCTGCTCCACGCTGCCCCTGGACCCATTGCGCTGCCCAGGGGGCTGCAGGGCAGGAGCAGCCTCCGCACTGCCCTCGGCCCGTGTGCAAGCCTGGGAGGGAGGAGGGGATTTGGGGAGGGATCCAATGGGGGGGAAGAGGGGCAGGGCTGGGGGGTGGGGATTTGGGGAGGGATCCAATGGAGGAAGGAGGGTGCGGAGTCGGGGTGGGGGGGCGCGAGAGCCCCTCCGGGCTCCACCTGTGAGCCGGAGCGGAGGGCAAAATTGCTTGTTTGTCCCGCATCCCGATCAAACATTGGTCGGGACGCGGGACAAACAAGCAAATATCAGGACAGTCCCGATAAAATCAGGACGTCTGGTCACCCTATTCGCGTGCCATACATTTTAATGTTTTTAGAAGGTCTCTTTCTAGAAGTCTATAATATATAACTAAACTGTTGTTGTATGTAAAGTAAATAAGGTTTTTAAATGTTTAAGAAGCTTCATTTAAAATTGAATTAAAATGCAGAGCCCCCCAGACCGGTGGCCAGGACCCAGCAGTGTAAGTGCCATTGAAAATCAGCTCGCGTGCCGCCTTCGGCACATGTGTCATAGGTTGCCTACCCCTGCTCTGATGCATTTAGCCCACATGCATGTATTTTGATGTTTGCACTGAACGAATCTTACTTTTCCTGCAGGGTGCATAAGGCTCATCCTTTAGCATTTCTGTGGCATGGAAGGGGCAGAACAGTGAAAGCCAACATAGATTTGCAAAGACTCCTGGGTGGTGGCATTGCGTGATCTGTCATAATACAGACTCCCCAACCACAGATCACCCTCAAGATAAGGAGGGCAGAAAAGCTGCAGAGGTTACTGAAACCTGAGGCTGAAAAGCAGCTACAGAATGGCCACACTAACACTTGCAGTGGATAGAAGAAGATCCTGTCCCAAAGAGCTTCCCAACACAAAGTTTAGTTATTCTGGCTGGGTACAGGGAACAAAAGTTGCTCCTCAAAGAGCAAATTACTAAACAAGGAACATTTATACTAACAGTGTCAGAAAGATGCATAAACTAATTATTTCAAGATGCATTGAAATATAACCGGTTGATGTTTTATAACTATAAAGTCTACCAACTGTTAATCCAGTTTTGGAATTTCTCCAAAATTTTATGCAAACTATACATTTTATTATGGTGGAGAACCATCTAGCAAAATGTTTCCAGCATAAAGAATATGACATTGAGAAACTGAGGAACAGAATCTTTAAAAGTTTGACACTAAAGTTTCAGTACATCATGAACATCAGTTTATTTCTCAGAGTGATGGGCCTACAAGATTTTTAAAAGATAAAGTCAAAGATTTTTAATAATCCAAAAAGAATCTATTTTTCCTTTGCTAAACTTTCTGTTGCTGATACTTTTATCCATTTAAACTCCTTACAATAGATCTCATGGAAAATGTCTTCCTTTTCCATAACTGGATCGATTTAATGTCTTCCATGTCTGTACAAGAGAGCAAATAGTGTACACATGTAGAGCAGATTATCTACCTCTTACTATATATTGTATTAGTTGTAATTTCTTCTCTTTTCCAATAGGTGGAGTTTGTTCAACAGTTGCCAAAGACAGTCAGTGGGAAGATCAGAAGAAATGAATTGCGCAAGCAGGAGTGGGGAAAAGCTTAGAATTATCTAGTGTTTATTTTCCATAATTTGTTCTTCCAAAAATATTATATATTGCTGATATATGGTGCAATTTTTTGTTCTCTTGACCTACTATACATATTACAAATTTAGAGCATCATCGTGCATTGTATGCACAACTAAAACTTCACTGACTGTAGTGAAAATTTTGGCTATGCAAGCAATGCAGGGTTAGATCCTTGGTGAGCATTCTTTCCCATTTGTTCTAGGCATAAAAAGTCTAAACGCACTTTGTCTCAGTTAAAAAAAAACTTAGTTTTGTTATTCTCACTCCAGTTGTCTAGTTATAAAAGCACACACGAAAACAGTGTACATAGTAGTGAGCCCCAAACCCATGTTTCCAAAACTCACCCCTTAGCAGTACTATGAACTAGCTATTAACTAGAAAAGCATGCTGGGAAATAGACATGCAAACAAAAACACCACTTTTTATTTCTATTGCATCTTCCAACTCAAAGTGCTTATTAAACACTGAAACTTGCTATTCAAGATAGTCCACATTTCCAGGCCAGGTCACTAAACATGTTGTTAAGTTCTGACAGGATGATACCAGGATCCATGATTGCATGTCTGGCCTAAATCCTACTCCTGTTTAAAAATTACTACCTGTGGTAGTGGCTGGATATAAGAATTTAATAGCAAAGTTTGTGTGTTCTTGTGCATTTCAATATCCAAGATGCTTATTCAACAGCGTTCACATCCAAGCTCCTGGAGCAAACAAATTTGAGTGTACTTGCCTGCATTCAGTTCCTCCTGTGTTCTGGGCAATCAAGTTGCAAGGCTTTCCTCAGTTTAAGTGTTAATATATTTATTAAAACAAAAATTAGTAAAGACAATTAACCCGCATAAGCAGTTTTCCGTATCTGTTAGTTTTAAATAATACACATGCAATAAGCATCTGTACTCACTGCTTGCATACTCCTGGTTCACAGCTCTCAGATATTTTTTGGTTAATCTTTTCTACTACAACTGTTTCTCTTTCTATCATACATTTTTAATGCACCCATAACCCTGGTAAATTGGTAATCTAGGGCTTACGCATAAATTTTCAAGTCAATGACTATGCTTTTGCTTCTCAGCATTCATATTTATGTTCACAGTAAGCAGTGGTTGGAACTGATACATAAAAATATTTTCCCTAAAATTTCCTTTTAGGGTAGGAAAATCTTCCCAAAATTGAGTTTTCACTTATGATAATCCTGGAATTTAAGTAGTCATTTAGTGAAAGTGGGTGGATTTACAAGGTAGTCTCTGTTATTAAATAAAGTACAGGTATCTAAATATCTTCCTTGACACAACATTTGACTGTCCCAGACACTGTGTAATGAGCATGATGTGAGACTAGAGATAGACTGATAGAAAAATAAATGTTACATCAACTGAAGGGTTAATATTTTTGCTATGGTACTTTTAAGTTTATTTACTCAAAATGTCACAGGAATGTACATTTATCTTTATTTCATTTCAATAATAAAGACTATATAAAATAATTTTAAAACCATCATTACTGCTTCAAGTATCATTTCTTAGAGTTAAAGATATATGCATACATTGTAAAGAGTTATTTATATACAGATGTATTTTTAGGAAAATTTAGTCACAAACAAAATTTGTGTCACTAACACTAATATTTAAGGATTGGCTGGTAAAAAAAATCTAAAATACCTGATAAGAGAATAAAAATATTAAAACTTGGGATACCAGCTGCTTATACTTTCATGTTAGTCACGCTAACCTCCTCAAATTTTCTCAAGTTATTAATGTCTGACTGTCTCCACTTATGCTTCACGAGTTCCATTTTGATCTGAAGTAAGGCCAGCAATGTCACTTATGCCCAATCCTCATAAAATTGAAATCTGTGGCATCATTTGCTTAATTTTTTTCGTAGTATGAGTGAACACTTAACATATGCTAAGATTTCGACAAAAATTAATTAATATTCAAGTTCTCATAGAAGGTCTGAGACCCGGATATTTCCTGTGAGAATTTCCTGAAGAATCTGAGTTTATTCCAGGAGATGTTAAACCACTGCATAAACCAACTGCAGTGGGGGAAAGAGTAGAAATAGCATTAGTGGATTTTTCCTTTAGAAGTACATGCTCCCACTTGAAATATCCACAGCCTCTCTTCTTCCCTTCATGTTTTCCAACAGGACAACTGTAGAATACTTTGCCATGATTTGGACCAGCACTGGACACATTTAGTCTTTTAGCCCTTCGACCACAGTTACATAAGGGTGGAGTCAGTTTGTCACTTTTCACAGCTTTTAAAGATTGGTTCAGGCAGACTGTGGAGTTTAAGAGAACAGTAGGCACTTTGTATGAACTTGAATTTCTCAAAGATAGGGGCTGATCAGAAGATGCAGCTTCATCTTCATGTACAGTGAATGACTGTTTTTTTGATGGAGGTAAAGTTTTCGGACTAGATGGTTTCCTCTTAGGAGTCTGAGAGAAAGGGGTGGAATGATTTCCAGTTAATACTGTACTTGATAAAGTAGCATTTACCTTCGCAGATGGTAACTTAAAAGCAGAACAATTTAAGGCTTGCCTTTGGGCTAATCCTACATCATAGATAGTAGTATTAGGACTTTTGTACACAATAGACTTAGAAGCCTCCAAATGTTCATTACGTTGCTCCAAACATTCAAAGTCTGAATTCTTCATAGCTGGTTCTTTCAAAACCATCCTTTCTCCAGAGACTGATGAAGTCTTTGCATCTGGGTCATCTTTAAGCTTCACAGAGTCTGTATTTTCTTCATGCTGTGATTCTGGTATTAAAGCTACATCTTCCCAATCAGTCAACATAGATAAACAATCAGAACTAGTACTTATATCTACATTAGAGATATTAACAGAGGAAATAGTAGTGGAGACAAGCACTAGCCCTGAACCAAGTACTGAAGAGCTATACTTGGAAGTAGAAATAAGATGTCCATTATTTAATCCATTCTGGATGCCCGTCAGTAAATTACAATGAGAAGCCTGTAGTTGTCCAAAGGGAACAGGAAGTCTGCCAATACGTGGAGGTAAGCAGCTTTGGGTTTGATCACATCCATCAATCTTTGTACTGATTCTAGATCCAACATGGACATTTGCAGAGGAACTTGTAGAACTGGATTCTTGCTGGTCTTTTCCCTTTACATTGGAGTTTATAACCATTTTATCAATTTTATTATGTTCATTCTCAGCTAGACAGCTGCTGTTGCAAATTCTATCTTTAGCTGAAGTTTCAGCACCATCATCACTTCCCAGTGGATTCTCTTCAGTGGGGTTCACATTCAAAGATCTGGACACTGAATTCTTCTTTGGATGTACCTAGAGATTCCATAAGCAAATCCAAGATTTTGAAAATGGATGTCAACAGGTTTAGAAATCAATGTATGAGACAAATGAGAGAGTCTGCGAAGGATGCTTTAACTCAAATTCAAGTTTAAAGTGTTTGTTTTGTTTTTTCAGTGAACTCACCTTTTGTCTGCACTCTGGGACTTGACGCAAGAAGAAAGGAAGATATGAAGAAGTCACTAACCTTATCCAAAGATTTAGTAATTTTCATCACACATCCATCACAGATCATCCTCCAAGCAAGACGGGCAGTATTCCGAGAATCATCCAACCCTTCAGAAGACATGTTATCATAAACTCTTTGTTATTTTAATGTACTACTGGCAATAGTAATGATAAGTAGCCTAATGACTTACTGAGGGGAGAGTTAAGAGAATGTAGTGCTTGTTAAAAGGGATACAGACAACAATGAAAAATATTCATCCACAGTACAGGTACAGGATGGGCTGTAGCAGTTCAAGCTCCTCTACATGACACTATGAGAGTTACAATCTGTGTGGGTGGAAACTTCCATGATTATTCCAATCTTTGGGGATCTCTCCATTTATCATGATCATCAAACTGCTAATAGTTTTTGTGATGTGTATTAACTGCTACCAGATGGCACCAACTTTTGGTCCTTTTTTGCACTAGTAACTTAGAGCCCAATCTTACAAGTCCTCTACACAAAGCACTGCGATTGACTTCCGTGAAAGTTCTGTGCCTGGAGACCTTGCAGAATCAGATCTTAGAAATGAAAAGCCCAGTCTCCTGAATCATCCAGTCCCTCTTATTCAGATTTTTTTTTTTTTGTAATGCAGAACATTACATAACATGGAAATAATTAGGGTTATAATTGCTGTATTTTGATCAGCTTCACGAAACAGATTCTCTAACAAGAACTGTCATGTTGTACTCACCAGAATGTTCCCGTCCTGCAAATTCTATCCCCAGATCCTGTAAAGCACCATTTAGTCCTTTTGGCTTTCTAGTGTAGAAGAGCTAAGAAAAAGAAAAACATTTCTAAAATGTTATACTATATTAACCAATTCACTGTTGCTGCCTTACCCTGTCAAATTCTTCAGTTACATATGTACAGTTTGCATCTAAGACAGAAGTAACTGAATAGCCTATTGGGAATACAACTATAAATTGCATCAGTCTGTTCATTTAAATTGTAGTATGTGGTGTAAATTCCTTTTAAATGGAACACAGAGAAAGTATTCCAAGAAACACCTAATATTTCTTGTTTGCTGAGAAACACAGAATATGCATTTTGCTATGGTAAATGAAAAGTGACTCTATTCAAATAATTTTAGACCAGTCAAGAGTATTTTATAGTCATTCGTTTTTACAATACCAGTCGCGCTATTTAGAATGCACTAACTGGGAAAACCCCAATTCTTGTGCTAAATTCAGAAGTGCTATCTAAGCAGAGGAAGCTTACTGTGTTTTAGCCAAGGGGGGAAAGCAGTAATGGAAGCATGACAGACCAGAAAGGAAAGAAAGCAGGAAGAGCAAGAGATGGCAGGAAAGTCAAAACAGCTGGAAAATTTCTCATAGGCCTACTGACAGTATAACAAGTGATACAGATTTTGTCTGTAAAATCAAGCCTTCTAGAATTAAAATGTGTATAGTTCTGAAGGATACATTGTTCTTTTCTATTGACCAATAAAATGTGTGTGCATGCATACAAGGAACAAATAGGTAATCCTAGTTACTTGTACCTTCACTATCTATTCTTAATCCTTTGAGGTGGAGGTGAAACATTTTTACCCATATAATCTATTGATTTTCTCACCTTGTATGTTGCTCTGAGATCAATCCAAGAGTTTAAAATATCAGGTTTTCGCAGCTGCTTCCTTTTGCACTCATACTGCAAACAAACCCCCAGATCCCAGTCTGCACGAGAGAAAAACAACAAACTTTTCACTCTTTATTTTCATGATTACTAAGTATGTGGATTGATCAAATCTGAATAAACTAGAATTTGATAAAAACACTTAATAGATCAGCAAAATAAACTAACCACAATGGTTTACAAAATAACCACTGCAGGCAGAATGCTTCGCTTTCCTTATACGGGGAACTGATTGGCCAAGTAATTGAAGGCACTAAATCAGGGGTGAGCAACCTTTTTGGCCCAAGAGCCACATCTGGGAATAGAAATTGTATGGAGGGCCATGAATGTTCACAAAATTGGGGTTGGGGTACAGGAAGGGGTGAGGGCTCTGGTTGGGAGTGTGGGCTCTGGGGTGGGTCCAGAAATGAGGAGTTCAGGGAGCGGGACGGGGCTCCAGGCTGTGGGATGAGGCTGGGGATGAGGAGTTTGGGGTGTAGGAGGATGCTCCAGGCTGGGACCAAGGGGTTCGGAGGGTGGGAGGGGTATCAGGGCTGGGGCAGGGGGTTGGAGTGCAGGGGGAAGCTCAGGGATACTGGCTCCAGGCAGCGCTTACCTCAAGCGGCTCCCGGAAGCAGCGTCATGTCCCTTCTCTGGCTCCTACGTGGAGGCGCAGCCAGGCGGCTTTGCATGCTGCCCCGTCCGCAGGCACTGCTCCTGCAGCTCCCATTGGCCGCGGTTCCCGGAGCTGTGGGGGTGGCACTTGGGGCGGGAGCAGCATGCAGAGCGGAGTCCCCTGGCTGCTCCTACACATAGGAGCCAGAGAGGGGGCCATGCGGCTGCTTCCGGGAGCCATGTGGAGTGGCCCCCAACCCTGCTCCCAGGCCGTAGTTTGCCTACCCCTACACTAAATATATCTGTCGAGAACTCGCTTCAAAGTTGGCTTAAATCATAAGTAAATAGGACAGAACACTGGCCTGTTAGTAGTGTCCAGCAGTCCCATGAAAGAAATACAAACTAAATTGTTAATCTGTAGTCTTGTTTTTAGTCCAAAGTATTAGGATTGCTGCAACTTGGCATCAGAGAAAACAAGTGATGTATGTCACTTCACAATGACCTGATTAAAGAATCATGTTGGATAGGTTCTGAAGGACCTCCCGGCCAGTTGTCTTAACCTAGAAGTATGGTGACATGCCATGGTGACTATAAAGCAAAGGAAATGTGGAATGAACCTCAGAGCCTGGAAACAAAGACACAGGGAGCATCTCAGGATAAATAATCACAAATTAAATGTATTTTTTTGGTTTAGTCCCAATATATATTGTCATCATAGACACACAACAATGGGGTACAGATCAGAAATATATACTCCCAGACACTGTATAGAGACAGCAGGCATGATGTAGGACTGAGGCCTGAAGTTAGGACTGTGACACACTGCAGAGCTGTGGTACAAAAGTTTGCATTTACACCTGCCTATACTATGCCAGAGTCTAACCCACACCATCAGTGTTTCACTTTTATGAATACTAAATTCGAGCAAAAAAAATAAACAAAGAAAAACTGTTCTTTACCTGACCAAGTCACAAAGGTACTTGATTTTGCTTCAGAAACAGAATGGCTTGAAACATCTGAATTGAAAATAATTTTCTTCTCCTTTTGTATCTTTTGAATCCACTTAGAAAATTGTGATAAGCAAATATTAAGAGGAACCCCTTCATCAACTTGATTCTTGATAGGATAGAACAAAAGGCACATATAAACATCTGTTAGTGTGCTCATCTCATGTTTATACAATATATGCACTTTTAGACAGTCAGAAAAAATCTCTTTCTGCACAGCTGTAAACAGGACTGTTTCCAAAATTAAGATCCTAAATTTTTTTAACTAAATTATAAGCCTCCTGTAATGTATAGTATAAAGACTTTACCTGCTTTATGCCAGTTAGTTCAGTACAAAATTCAGAAAGAATTGGATGTTCCTCAGGCTGGACGTACATGTGGAATTCAGATTCAATCTCTCCAGTTGAAGTGTTTAACAAAACTGCTGGAAATTCAACTAGATTTAAAAAAAGGTTATTTGTATAAATGATTCAAGTTGCTTTATATTAGGATTTAAATTACATGACTGTTAAGCAAACGTAGATACCATACATAAGGCAGAATGTGCCCCCAGATAGTGATTTTATATTAATGGAAAATTTCTCCTTTTCGTATGTATCATAATATATACAATTCTGAATAATACTTATTTCAATATATCAGAGCATGAATGTGTATTCTAGCAGAGTGTTAAATTAAACTATTATATCAAAGAACGCTTACTTATAGAAACATAAGATTAAATTATTTAATTTGCAAACTAATATCAGTGCAATTGATAGCCCTATCTAATTTTAATGCAACTGATATATATATATATATATATATATAGCATTACATGATATAGCATGACATTTAATAATCTATATTTCAAGTTGCAAAAGGCTGATAGTTTGGATATACAGTTTCTGACACTTCATAAAGTGAATAATGACACTTCTTTCCTGGTTTCCTTTTAAAAGAAAAACTCTGCAATTAAATTATTCCTATTTTACTTTTAACTAAATAAGCCAAACTTTTTTTAGATGCAACTGCTATCAGACATTATTACATTTCCACTTACTTATTTCCTGGCTGTAATGACGTTTACCATCTTTCCAACATGTAGACTCAAAGTCAATAATAATTAAATAGTCAAACGACTGCCCTGCAACACATAAAAGCACCTTGTAAATCTGTATCACTGTTTATAAAATTAAAAGATTTACATTAAGAAGGAAACATACCACTTACTTGACTTGGTTCTAGTCTGATTCTTGCCATTTGAGGAAGTTATGGAACTTTTTCTAATTAATCCAAGTTGCCTTAAAAACAAAGAGAATCATGAATAAATTAGCTATTACAATTGAACCCAACAACGTACAAGATGAACTGTTTCAACTGATGAACTATCCATCAGTTGGTGGGACTGGAATCTCTAATCACACTGGAGTACAAAGAGTTTTTCTTTTAAGAGCTGATCTCCTTGGGATTTCTCTCCCTGTCAAGGTACACCAAAATGTATGTATTAGAGTAACAAAAACATGCACCCGTTTACTTAAGCTTCTGGGTACATTTGCAAACCAAAACCACAAAAACTAACTGTAATGGCAGACTCAATTAATCTCTATGTTGGCTGCATCTCAAAAATCTTTAGGGACAGTCTCAAGAATGCATTTCCATTGTAATGTTAGCTGTATATTATTGTTACTACATTTATTTCCTCACACTCACCCCCGTCCCGGCCCGCTTCCAGGTGGCAGGCTGACAGGGGGTATTAGTGGTTTAGCTCAGTTACCAAGAATATAACATCTTACATTGTTTACATGCTTTTGTTTTATATGTATTTTGTTAACAGCTTTGGGGACACAAAACAATGAAGTCATAGTGGTGAATGTACAATTTTCAGTTACAGTCTAATCGGTGTACAGAACAATTTGCCCCAATCAAACCATGGCACGAATCATAATGAGCTTCTCATACTGAAGCGTTTAAAAATTGGGCTCAATAAAGTGGACCCCTCTCTGCCCCCCTTACCTATCCACACCCCTCCACACACAGTCCCCCTCATTTCCCTTCACACATAGGTGTGGGGGGGAGGGGCTGCCGCACCCCCTGGCTTCCATCAGACACAGGGGTTACAGTTTGGTTCAATGGCTCTCAGCACCCCCACTATACACATTGTTTCAGCACCCCTGCCCTGCTCCCCTCAACCCCCCTCCATCCAGTCCGTCCCCAGCGCCTTCCTCGTCCCCCGTTCCTCTACACACCTCCCCCCTCCATTGCCCCCCGCCCCCAGTGCAGCCTCTATGGTCCGCACCGGGCCAGCTGCTTGGTCGCCATCTCCGCCCTCAGCACCTGGCCGGAAGGAGCCGCCTGCCCCGGCCGCTCCGGGGCGCGGAGCAGCCCGAGCTCTTCCGGCCATTTCAAACCTCCCTCCGCCTCCCCAGAAGAGCCGTTACCGCCCCCATTGATGCTATCGGCGAATCTACTGCTCCGGTCTGGCTCCGAAGTCGCAGTTGCCCACCCCTGGGGAGCCGGGCCGTTCCGCTAGGGCCCAGGAAGAACGAGTCGATAGCCGAGGAAACGGTTGAGGGAGCAGCCGACACCGGCTGAACTGGGTGAGACCCTGGGGCAGCTGTGGGAGGTCTCCTTCCTCCTCGGCGGCCAGGAGGGGGCATCCTGGGGAACCTCCCCCCTCCGCCAGTGGGGTCCGGGGGGGGATCCCTCTACTTCCGTGGGCGGGCATCGTGGGGAACACTCCCCTCCAGCATGGCACCCCCTCGAGAAAGGCCATGTTTTTACCCGTTATGGTTGCCAAGGTGTAAACCTGTTCTCTTTTCCTGAGTCTGCAGCCAGATGGTACCAGTGCCTCTGCTGCTGCTCAGGGCTTTGCCACACTGTATCTAAGTAAAATTAACACAACCTCAGTCAGTTTCACAACTGCTCTTCCTAACCTTATTGGCAGCAGTGAGCCTGCCAAGAATAATCCCATTTTCATTCTGCTGCTGCTTGGGAAGCAGCTATAACTATTACAGGAGAAGGGAATTTAACAAAGCAAAATATGAGGTTGGGGTAGTGGAAACACCCCCATGTCCTCCAGCAGGCAGGAGGCTGTGACGGAATCCTCCCTTCCTACAAAAACCAGGAGACTTTGCTGTGGAAGCTTCAAAGAAAGAAGCCAGATACAGATGGTGAGAGAGAAGGCTTCATGTTTTTCTGACTCACTGGCTGATATAAAAGATGGAGCCTCTGAGTGGAGTCTAAGCAGGGCCGGCTCTAGGTTTTTTGCCACCCCAAGCAAAAAAATTTGCTGCCCCAAGCTCCGAGAGTGCAACTGCCCAAGCAAAAAAAAAAAAAAAATATATATATATATATATATATATATATGGCCGGTATGCCACCCCTGGAATTGTGCCACCCCAAGCACATGCTTGGTTTGCTGGTGCCTAGAGCCGGTCCTGAGTCTTAAGAACAAAGCTCTAGAAGAAATTCCACAAACTGAAGCAGGCTGGTATGGGTGGCCCATATCACACAGACCACGGCCTCCCCAAACAACCCAGCATGGTCCCGCCCACACTCCACCCCCAGACTGCCTCCTGCCTGTTTCCAATTCCTGCTCTTCCCCCATGGCCCGGGCTGGGGCTGGCAGGCCTGCAGCTGGGACTTGGAGCAGCTGTGGCCGGTGCTCACTTCTGCCCAGCATTCCGGTGCTGAGGCCGCCTACCTGGTGCTCCAGTGGAGGAGAGGGGGCAGAAAGGGTGGAGGATGGGCAGGGTCTCAGGCAGAAGGGGGGTGAGGAGGATTGGCCTCCCCCCAGCAGGAGGTTCATGTGCCGCCCATGGGCTGGCATTTCACCAGACTGTTGCCCTCTGACCTCACTCATCTTTTGATCTCTGGGCAGTAGGAGTCTGGTAAAGTTTCCAAGCCTGGAGATAATCCTGCACTGGGAGGAGGAGGGTGGACTAGATCAGTAGTTCTCAACCAGGGGTACATGTAGTCCTGGGGGTACGCAGAGGTCTTCCAGCGGGTACCTCAACTCGTCTAGATATTTGCCTAGTTTTACAACAGGCTTACATTAAAAGCACTAGTGAAGTCAGTATAAACTAAAATTTCATACAGTGACTTGCTTATACTGCTCTACATACTACTATACATTAAAATGTAAATATAATATTTATATTCCAGTTGATTTATAATTATCTGGTAAAAATGAGAAAGTAAGCAATTTTTTAGTAACAGTGTTCTGTGACACTTTTGTATTTTTAGGTCTGATTTTTTAAGCAAGTAGCTTTTAAGTGAGGTGAAACTTGGGGGTACTCAAGACAAATCAGACTCCTGAAAGGTGTAGTAGTCTGGAAAGGTTGAAAGCTACTGGACTAGATGGTATAGCAAAGTTATGATTTTTTATATATTCTAATTTTTGCAGTTCACCTCTTCTGTGCAATAGCTGGAGGAAAATCACTAAACAAGAGCAGCAGGGTTATGTGACTGGAGTACTGACAGGCAAAGTTTAGTACCATCACCAGTTAAAAGGTAAGGAACAAGCTCCTTCACTCTGAGATGCTGTGTGAGGTTGTGATGGGATCCTCGGGGTGCAGCCTATTACACTGTGATTAAGCAGTTTTTCTCACCCCACTGGATATTGCAGTTCTTAATAGATAGGTTTGTCCCTTAAACCTGGGCCAGTCCCCTCTGTTGGGGTCTTCAGTCTTCTGAGTGTCTTTGTTGCTTGCAGCATAGGTGGGGGCAGGAGAAAGTGGCCACATGCTGGGCCTGTGTTCTGTTTTATATCCTTGGCCTTAGTCCATGTCTGGTGGGCATTACTGAGTCCCCAGACAAGGTTGAGCAATTCCCCTGGTGTGGCCTTATGCAGGTGAGTCATTGAATTGTAGCTCCCTTGCTGGACAATGGCTGTTAATGGTGGTTTGACACCCGCCCGGATGTTAGTTACTTTCCTTGGCATTGTCTCTGGAGAGCTAGTATTTGGGCGCTTCCCAAACCCACAGCATATTTTAGTGACAACCATACAACACAATTCTTATAACTTCATATGCATTAATGATATGCATATTTCGATAGAACAGTGACTTTCAGCAGATCATAACCTTTCTCCTGATACCTCACATGGCCTGCTTTATATGCAATATCACAATTATATATAAATGAGGAATATGGGGGTTACCGGGTGCTCCCCCAAGGTATAGAATGTCACAGAGGTCAGTACAGGAGTTTAAATAGAAGTTAGGGTTTTCAGAAAGGTGGAATAAGAAACCATTTCTGTTTGAGTTCATCATCATAGCTTGTCCATCCAAAATTGCAGCCAAGACCTGGTGTTGTCACCTACCTTTAATAGTTCCTCAGGAGTACAGGATGTGTTGTCCTAGGCTCTCAACAATCACATTTGGGTTCATTCTTCAGCTTCCACTTGGTCACATTGTCACCAGTCTTTGCCACTCTAGCTCTCTCTCCATTTAGAGCACATCAGTATAGTCATTTGAGGCCAGTGCTGGGGGAGTTGTTCTGAAGAAACCGGATTCTCCAAGATCATCGGCATTTCCTGCCATTTTGTTACACTATAGCCTTCCACAGTAGTATTTTGAAGTAAGGGACTTTGAGAGGCAAAGCTCTTTCTGGACTTCAGCCTCTTGCATGGTGGAATGTGTCCATGCAGTATATGTCTCAGGGAGACAACCAGGTGCATGATCCTTTATATTGAAGGCATCCCACTTCACAGATGGTGGTGCAGTCCCTGCAAGATAGTATAGCAACAGTGTGGGAGTTGGTTTCAAAGTTCCTGTGTTAATCCTACAGGATTAATTGAGTTGAGTATCAATTTGTTGTGCATGGTTTGAGTGTAACTAGACTGGGGCACAGTACTCTGCATTTGAGTAACAGAGGGTGAAACAGATTGTTCGGAGCATGTTGTGATCAGCTCCCCATTTTATGTTGGCTAGTTTCTGGAGAATACAATTTCGGGAGTTCACTTTCTTTTTCTTGATGTGCTCTTTGAATGTCAGCGTTTGGTCTAAGGCAGTGGTTCTCAGCCCATGGGCTGCTTGCAGCCCAATCAGCACACAACTGCAGCCCATGTGACAACCTCAGGGCCATATAGGGAGTATATACATTGTGTGAATGCAGCCCACATAACACAGAGAGAGCTCCATATGTGGCCACAATGGTAAATAGGTTGAGAACCACTGGTCTAATGTGACTCCAAGATACACCCGATGTTCATAGTGCTCAAGTATTGTACCATTCGACAATATCTGGAGTTTTTGTTCGGCTTGATGGTGTTTCGGGTGAAAGGTGCACAATTGTGTCTTGCTAGGGTTGGCATTCAAGAACCATGTGCAATAGTGTTTTTCAGTGGAGGCACTTAGAATGAGTTCAGTGTCCTCAAATCTTTCCATTTGGGTAGCGATACAAAGATCATCTGCATAAGTAAATCTTTGCATGTTGGGGAATTCTAGCTGGTCATTTGTGTAGACATTTAACAGCAAGAATGATAGCACTGAATCTTGGGGCAATCCATTCCGTTGAGTACATGATCGACTTTTCTGCCATCCATCTTGACAAGAACATCAGTTCGAGAGTAAGGAGGAGATGACTATACTATCTTGTTATTTCTCAGAATTCTTGCCAATTCAGTAGAAGTGCATAACGGTTCCCAATGTCATAAGCAGGTGATAGCTCAACAAACACAGCCCCTGTAATTTTGCAGATTTTGAAGCCATTTTAGAAGTATTGAATTAGGTTTGCCACTTGGCTGCAGCATGAACGTGCTGGGTAGAAACTGGCTTAGACTTCAGTCAGTTACCCTTCCACTATTGGTGCTATTCTACCCATCATCATCAGCCCCTATAGCTTGTAGGTTGAGCAGAGTAAGGATATTAGGAGGTAACTCTTTGCAGAGCTAGGGTCTTTATGTAGTTTAAGTAGTGCAACCACTTTGGCCTGTCTCCACACCCTGTGTATATGCATTATCTCCATCCAAGAGTTAAAGTGAAGCATCCATTTCTGTGCTCTCGTCCTGAGGTGCATGTAGTAATAATAGTTCATTAGCTATACCATTGAGTCCAGCTCTCTTTCTACATTTCAGGGTTTTCATGACTATTGTCAGCTCCTCAGTGTTGAGCTGCTCATTGTGGACTTTGCTGTTTCCAAGGAGCAAGCAAAGTTCCTGTTTGACTTGTTTCATTCTGCACTTTGCTTTGTGGCCTGGTTTATCATTTAGGATGAGCTGGTGTGCCACTTAGCTGGGAGAGACTGTGGCGATGTGCTTTGCTTGTTGTCCATCAGGGTTCAGCTAGCAAATGATGGCCTGTGCTTTTTAGCTATTATGTCACAGGTTTGTTATTTCACTCCGTTCCCTCCAGCAGTTGCGTCGCTTCTCTCTAATCTCTCTCGTAAGCATTTCCCCAAGCCCAGGGGTTTCTTCATCATTCTGAATATTTCTTATATTGTTGACTTGTCTTTATATGTACCTGGGCTTTCAGAAATGTCCAGCATCCCCTAGGGGTGTGCCTTTGGGCAGTCTTCCGCATCAAGGGGACAAATTTTCCATGGTGCTCGTGTGCTGGAGTAACATTACAGATGGCTTCATCCAATTCAGAGAGAAAACCTTCCCAGTCAGCCTTTCTGAAGTTGAATCTCAGCAGATACTCTGTTCAAGTTGAAGAAGCAGGAGTCATGATGGACTGGACAAAACCTCTCCATTAGTAGCAGCAGTGCAATGAAACTGAGTTTTGAAATCAGGCTGCTGTACATTTGGTTCCTTGCTGATCCAATCCATTGTTGTGCTTAACCCAAGAAATATCAGTGTTTAAATGGGAACCAAGGCGTGCTTAAAACAGTGCTATACTTCGTTTCGGTTTTTGGGGTATCCAGGACTGTGAGTTACCTTTTTCCCCCTGCGTGAGGGGAACTTGCTTGTGCTTAGTTGAGTGTCCGCTCCCTGCATCCAGCAGCCTGTTAGCCACCCAAGCATTCGCCTCTGGGCAATGCTAGCCCTTATTTTGCTTTGCAGGTTAATAATAGGTACTCCCCAGTCCTTGAGTCCCTTTGAAGCATTCCCCTGTAGTGCCCAACCCCTTATCCACTGAACACTCACAGAAATACCAGATCTGCTGTCCCCAAAGGAACAGTGTATGCACCAGCTTGTATGATTCAGCTCAGGATTAGTACCTAACTTAATACTACAGCACTGAGATAAAGTGAATCCAAGGATAAGTTTGTTACCAAAGATTCAAGGGGTAGTTAATAAGAATATTGGAAACAAATGGGTACATATAAAACAAAACCATAACACACTTTCTAGAGGCTAAATTTAGTTAACAGTTTAACGTCCTGTCTAAAGAAATTTATCTCACCCCGAAGTCCTCAGCAGCACTTCAAGCAAAGTTGGCTGAGATTTCATATTCATGCATGTAAATACACTGCCTGTTTAATTCCTAGGTGCTGAATAAGGGGATGTCTTCTTTGCCTTTTACTTATACTCCCCAAAGTTCATTGTCTGAACTCACAGAAAGGATAACCACCCGTGGCTTATTTTTCCTGCGTGCTGCTTCCCTGTTGACTACACCTCTCTTTTTTGACTTCGTATATACATAGGTTTCCACTGTGTTAGCTTACAATGCTTAATTTACATCCTGACAGAGAGACAGGTGAATAAATGTCTCTTGTCTGACACAAACCTGTTTTGTTCACCTCTGCTGGTGTCTCAGACCTTGATACAGACATGAAGAACATATTATCAGTATATATATACATAACTCCCTACCTAGTAGCTATACATACATTGCACAATGATTTTAATGACCATTGTGACCCTAGCTTTCATTTAAAAACCCTATTGAACAGCTGTATTATAGCTGTTCACA
Source organism: Trachemys scripta elegans (assembly GCF_013100865.1). Lineage (NCBI taxonomy): Eukaryota > Metazoa > Chordata > Testudines > Emydidae > Trachemys > Trachemys scripta. The sequence continues at coordinate 16,467,145 of NC_048307.1, read as the reverse complement.
CAATATCCTTTGGTGAACCAGAATGTATGTACCAGAATCAGGACATTCCAGCTGGCATTAACAAGTTCTTGGGTCACACAGTTAAATTCACATCATATTACAAATGAAATTGTGACTGGACTTGTTTTTAAATGTAAAACCCATTACCAAGAGTTTGACTGATTTCTAGTGTTTTAAATGTAGGTACAGTCTGTTCTAAGCAATGTTTGCAAATGAAATGGCTGAGGCAACCTGCATAATTGGACACAAAAGGCCCCATGAATGTAATGAAGAAGTGGAAGAAGCCCAGAAAACTAAAAGGAAAAGGAAGGTAGATGAAGACACTTGCCAAAACCAGCACCAATGTAAGGTAATCAGTGTAATCAATAATTTGTTATATTACACATGTAGGTAGGTGGAGATCCATCATAGTTATATCTATTAGCTCATTTTCAATACATGATCACTTCCTTCTGAAGAGGTATTTTTGCTTTTATTCCTCATGAATAGTGTGGCAAAAGTCAAACTCCCTGCTATTATATATTCCATTTTATATATGACTCTGTACAGACTTTTTTTACAAGTACTAGTCCAGCATGTATAATTCCTCTCTACTTTCCTGCTCCCTGTTTCTCTCAGGATGAGCCTGCAGATGAGACCTTTGAAAGTGGAGGGGGAGGAGGGATAAGAAGATTTAAGAATTTAGGAGAAAAAAAGCACCCAGCTCTCCTCCCCTCTTAAAAAAACCTATCCTGTTTTCTTTTCAAGAGTCACATCCTTTTTCTCCTAAGATGTTGCATGTTCTTTTCCCTTCTCACCCAGCTGCTTTAGGTGGCCTGATCTGCAGGCTCAGTTTGAGAGAACCCAGGAGTAGGCCAGGTGGCTCTAGCCAAGGCCTCAACTCAGCCTGCCTCGAAAACTCATATCTCCGCATCAGTCAGTCAGTCACATCTGCACCTCTCAGCCTTTTCTCAGCACATGCACAATACATGCTGAACTCGTGGAAAGTTTGAATTCCACATTTTTCAGGGAGATTTGTAATTTTTCACATCTCTGCCAGCTGTGAAATAACACAGCTGTTCAAAAGTTATGAGTTTTTGAAGAGGGTTGAGGGTTTGTTTTGTAGAATGATGATATGATAGATGTAGGCGTCTGGCTGTTTGAAATTTTTATTTTAATGCTGCTGAGATTTTATTGTATTACTAATTTCTTGTTAGGGCACCTAGAGCCTTGTATAGGCATTTTAGTAGTAGTAGTAGTAAGAATTAACTATAATAATAATAAAGTATGTGTTGTATATTATTAGTTGTAGATATAATAATAAATTTTGTTCCTGCTGCAAAAACTTGAAACCTTGAATCTCCACTTTAACATCTTCTGCTAGAAAATACTAATGTTTTTAAGAAAGTTTCATAAAAATAAACGTGATCCACACTGAACAACTACATGCTTTTTAAAGAAAAGTTACACCTTTGAGCAGCGTTGCATCAGATTACATCAGTAAATCTATGTCTGATGGAACGTAGCACAAGGTCATATGACACAAGTCAGCCCAAAGCAATTATTGCACAATACATTAGCTACCCGAGTTAAAATTAGTGTGGTATCTACTCTGGGGAAATTATAAGCATATCAAACACGTGAGCTGAGTCTTATTTGCACCTGATTAGAGACTGAAGTGTCTAGATACCTGCTAATTGCCAGGTAGACTTTGTTAATGGAAACTGCTGCTGGACTATTTTGTAGCTCATTCGTTAGGGTTCATTAAAAGTGTCTTTACATATTTGTTCAACCTAGCATGATAGATGAGAAACTATTATTATGAGCCGTTGTGTTTAAGAATAACCTTAGTAAAAATACTTGGACCTAACAAAATTGGGACCTTGTTTTAGACTTTTCTTATCTGATGTTATGACTTCAATATGTGCACTAGCTCAATTTTATATTAGCAGATTATTAAATACAATTTAACAAAGGGCATGCTAATGTAATGAGAGAAGCCTTAACGCTACCTACATTTTACCACATGGCATTTTGTGTCATGACTATCAATCAGAATGTATCAGAATCTCATCCATAATATTTGGTAGGGGAAATATTTTCAGTGTGTGGAATAACGCTATATATGATGAAAAAAGGTCCCATCCTGCAAGGTGCTAATCTCTCCCTCAACTCCCACTGAAGCGAGTGGGAGTTGAGGGCACTCAGCACCTTGCAGGAGTCTCACAGTGCCTCCTATATTTGGATCCATATGCTCTTTCTATTTTCCTTGTCCTGTGTGCGTGTGTGGCAGAGTTCTCCATACTTTCAGTAGGCATTCAAGGCATGATTATTGCTCACCACACTCTGTTCCATAGCTACTTTTCTCCTCTGTATAGTACAGTTCCACAGACTCCCTTTCATTTTAGCAACTGCAGCCATGACACCTTTCCCCTACCTGCGTATAATGTAGAATATCTTATAAAATTGCAATGGATCATACAATCTCCATTGGAACTGGTTTTATTGCCTATGAAGGTCCCCAAAACGTTTTTTTTTTGCTCCCTTCTAGCAAAGTAAGAGACACATGCAGGCTCCATAAACTGCTAAACTGAATTTTGTGTGTTGAGTTCTTCATTTCGACTCTACTAAAGTGATCTCTGTGACTTTTCCTGCTGCTGTTTTCCTTTGATTGTGCTGTTTTTTCTGCAAGTGGACAGCAAATCCATCTGCCAGGAATAGATAGGATAGTGTAAACTGAGTAGAAAGGTTTAAACTAGTAAACCTGCATGAAAAGGACACAGATTTAGCCCTGGTTTAAATGGGCACAACTCCACTGAAGGCAATGGGAGGTGTGTACGGAGGGCAGAATACCACAGCTGAGTTAACCTAGATTGTGAGCTCTCTAGAGCAGTGAAAGTTCCTTTATTGTATATTTGTCCAGCGCTAGACAGCAGAGTCCCTGACTGGGCACCTAAGCTACTGTAACTAGTAATTAATAATAATACCATGTGATCGGAAAGGAGAATGTTGCCTAATGATTGAGGGAAACCTAGCGATAGGAAATAGTGTTTTAAATGTTCTTGGTCCTATCACACTAATAGCATTAAGATGCCCTTTTGCAATACAATCCCCTTCATTTTCTCCATTGAACCCCTACATTATTTACTTAGTTGGGCATGTAAATGGTTCTTTGCTTGCACTCACTTTTTGTAGGAGAAGAAATCCCGCTTGTCAGCTGAGTTGTTTGGTGAGGATTGTGAAATCAGCCATGAACAGGTATATGAGTTCCTAAAGTATGCAGCTTTGGGAAAACGTCACAATGCAGCTCAACCCAGGTATAGTATATGTTTATATTCTGGACACAATCACATCCCATGCCACTGTACATGTGCTAACCTACCTAAAGGCACATAAGTACTGTTTTCAAATAGCCTCTGATTATTTTTTGCAACATTGTCACCATATCGGCCATCTATTATATAGATGAGTCATAGCTAGATTTTGATTGTGTTCTCATTTTGATGAACATGTACATGAGGCAAGTTATGGGGATGAATACTACAGTAAAGCTCAGAGCTCTGTCTTCCCCATGTACATTGTTTACATGATGATGTGCTTGTATGGACCAATATGTAAGATAAAGGGCTAGATTCTGTTCTTACTGAAGTCAGTGAGAGCTTTGCCAGTGACTTGCATGGGAACAGAACTGGTCCTATGTTTGTTTAATTTTAAAGTATTGATAACTCTATTGCTTTGATTTCTAATGCAGCTGGTGCCGTATTTATCACCAAAGACACCTGGCTAAGGTTGTGGTTATTGTTCTTCAGGAAGTCAGCCAGGTCTATTTCTACAGGTTCTATTTGCAGTTCAAACATCTCAGAAGGGCATTTCAACATGTAAGTTCCCAAACTATGTTTCTATCAAGTAAGCTTTTTCAGCCAACAATGCCCCAGTGGTTTAACTGCTACAGTGAAATTATTCTCCTCCCACTGGGAAGTGGACATCTCTGAATCCCAAGAGGCAATATGAGAGAATCCCCATCCCTTCCTACCTGCTGTTAGCCCAGGACAAAGGATCAAGCTCTGATATTAGAAGCAGAGTGATTAAAGATTTGTAGTTTTTGAAGTCATAAAATGTTAAATAAATACATCAACAGTTCGACACTACATGTATAATATTTTCTGCATCTTCAAGAGGGTGAGGATATTCTAAATATATCTCAGTAGACTTAGGACTTGCTTTCAGTGGGTATAAATTGGCAGAGGTTCGCCAGCTGAGGATCTGTCCCATAGTGTTTTATGGTAACAATTCCTCCTGTTCCTTGAAGAGATTATTGCTGAGGCAGGATGTAGTAAAGTTCTTTTAATTTGCCCAGCTACATTTAATCCCCTTTATATGTCTTATTTATTTTAACAGTGTGCTTTGAATCAGTAAAATCTTAGGAAATTCTCCCTTAGCTGCAGCAAACATATGTTTCTAATTTAGAGCAGTTTCCTAACTTTCCAGGAACAGGGAACCATCAGTTCTGCTTCTGCCAATGAGATGCTGTACTGAGCCGGATTGCCTCTGGAAAGCCACGGCTATAATATGATAATTGAGTCGCTACAAAAGAGTCCTGTATTATTCAGCTAAATCATTGTGATGTTCCCTTGAAAATGTATTGTTCTTTATAAATGATGGGCGAAGCCAGAAATAAGTGAATAATGAGACAGCAGTATTTCTCGGCAGTAGAGGGGAAAGGGGTGGTCCATCTGGAACAGAGGTGGAAGCTTGTGACAGGAAGATGGGGGCGGGGGGGGGGACCAGGCAGCTGCAAAGCTAATTATGATTATATTTTTTTAATAAAGGTCACTTTAGTTTTCACTGCTGCTTGTTCCTTAACTCTTACTGCTGTAACAATTAACAGCATTTTACTTAAGAATATGGTGTGCCGATTGTGGATTTATAGAGCATCATGTCATGAGCAAAAACAACAAGGAGTCTTTGTAGCACCTTAGAGACTAACAAATTTCTCTAAGGTGCCACATGGACTAACACGGCTACCCCTCTGAAACATGTCATGAGCAGTTTCTCAAGAAGTTAGTTGCAAATCATACTCACTTAAACACAAAAAATTGCACTGAACCACTGACGACACCTCTGTCTCTAACTTAAGTTAGTCTTGTATACTTACCCTTCTTTGACCTCAGTGGAATTACACTAGTGGCAAATTTGGCATGGGGAAAGATAAAGTGTCAGAATTTCCATAGTAGTAAGAGTACTGTTCCTTACTTGTTAATTTAATTTTGAAATATTTTACTTTTGTTTGTGCAGCAAAGTCCTTTAACATGTTTTCTTTTTTGTTCGATAACAGAGATTCAGTTTACCGCCTACTTCAGCTAATTTTATAGCTAGTGTGTGTGGAGAAGGAATAAGTATGAAACATCAGAACAGCATACACGGTACCTCGCTTTGCACTGTCAGTTTCAACAATTGTTTACCCATTTCAGAGGATGTTTTGAATCTGTTTGTATCCTATGCAATCAATTTTAAACTAAATATAGTTTATGCAGGATTACAAGATACAACTAATCACTGGTTTAACTCTGAAATAAATATCCCTAGCTAATTTCTATTAGTCTGTTTTGCTTATTACCAAAAGTAAATGTGAAGGAAGTTTACAACAACAAAATTGTAAAAGGGATATTAAAGCTGCAAATTGTTCTCTTATGAAGCTGTTGTAAGTATTTACACTATCATTCTAAAATGTATTTTATAAGAGAAAGATCTCTGAAATAGATTCAGGCTTGTTAGGTATTAATTTCTTGACTTCTGCATTAGTCTCAATAATAATTCTTTGTTATGCTGAACAGTGAACTAGGTAAACTACAGTGTGGTGACAGCTGGCTTCTCATTATTTATATTCCTTGTGATCCTAACTATAATTTTAGGGATCGGTCTTACACTCTTTGCACACTCAAAACTCCACCTAAAGTCAGTGGAAATTCTCAGTGCAAAGAATACTGAATCGGGCCCTGAATGGATGAATTAGCAAGTTTTACTTTGTAATGTATTCATAGATAAAGTTTTCTAAAATCTGGACAATAAGCTACAGTCACAGATTGGAGTTTCAGATAAGTTTTTCCTGAAGTTATGCTTCTTTATGTGACTTCAAACATAACGGTAGAAAGGCTTGTTTAGTCTGGTGATCTGGGGACTGGACGGGGTGTCAGGAGGCCTAGGTTCAGTTCCTAATTTACAGGCTTCCTCTGTGACCTTGGGCAAGTCATTTAACCTACCCTGTGCCTCCATTCCCCTTTAAAAGGGGGCAAATACTGCCTTATTTCCCAGGGGGATTGTGTGGATAAAATCCATTCTGTTTGTCACGTACTATGACAATGGTTAAAAAATAACTTGGATAGTTCAATAAACACTGTAACGAACACCTTTGCTAGAACTTGTATTTTCCTAGTGTAACACGTACCCTTAGTATCACCTAGTGGAGTGTTCCCCAAACTGGGGTGCAGAGGAACTTTGGGGGAAAGGGTAGAGGTGGCAGGGCCAGGGCCAGCCCCCTCAGGGGTGGGAAGGGACCACCACGCTTCCAGCCTCAGTCCTCCCCAAAACCTGTTCATCCTCCCAGTCCTGCTCTGCCTTCACTCCTTCTCCACCCCCAGATCAGCTCCGGTCCCAGTTGCAGCTCCACTCTACCCCTTGCCTGGCTCCGCCCTCATTCCTTCTCTATCTCTAGCCCCAGCTCCGCCTTCAGCACAAGCTCCACTGCTGAGGAAGCCTTGGCTGTGCACTAATGGAGGAGCAAGGGCAACTGAAACAGTTTGAGCACCACTGACTTAGTGGAAAGATCTCTCTTTCTGCTTGCTTTGAGGAGTTAATAGCAACAACAGATAAGATGAAATTTTAAATAATTATAATACTTAGCATGTATCAAAGCAGGGCAGTATCATTATCCCTATGTTAGAGATGGTAAACTGATGCAGAGATAGATGAAGCGACTTGCCCAAGGTTACCTAGCAAGTCAGTGGCAGAGCCATGAATAGAACCCAGGTCATCTGAGTCCAGTCCATTGCTCTGTCCACAACTCTGCCACCACTCAAAGTGAAATGCGATAGTGTGCATGTTAAGTACAGTCGTTTATCCACTCTTAAGAAATACTGTATGAACTTGTTGGCAGCTTTTAAAAGTGTAATTTCTTATTATAGGTTCAGCTTCTGCCTCTAGTGGACGTATTTCTAAGAACTCAGACCTGCAAAAAGACCCGATCATTGAGAAATACGGCAAGGAAAAGCATGGTCTGACCAGCTATCTTCTAACCTTGGAAGAGATGAGAAAATACGATTATCCTTTAGAAGGTCAGGCCATATACATTTTGGTAAAAATCCCAGCCTAATATATTTAAATAAATCCCATTGGTTTTCACTGGGAGTTTTAGTTGCACAAGGAGTGCAGGCTCTTTAGCAAAGTCGTCTCAGGCTTTCATTCTCCTCATCTATACCTGATGAGTTACATGAGACAGATTTCTTCTTCTTCTTCTCAGATCTCTTATTTTTCTTTCTAGGATCCCCTGGGTGTGAGAATTATGTCCACACACAATGCGAGAGCCCGAGGACAGACAGCAGCCCCTTCTTTGGGCTGGATTGTGAAATGGTATAAAAATACTTCTTGTCTAAAGAATGATAAGAAATGAGTTGTACAATCTCCGCTGGCTCCAAAAATAAAGCCAGCCATCCTCTGCATGTTCTAGAGCATTTCTACCAAAAAAAGACAGTTGTAAAGACACCATCTGCACCAGCAATTCTTCTGTCAGTAGCACGAGGCAGCCTCCCCAGTGAGAGAGTTCTCAAAAAAAAATGCAGCATAGCATGCATTAATGCTCCCACCATAACACTCAGCTCCACAGTGGTTCCCCACATACCATGCAGGAGGCAGGACAGGCAGATCCACTGCTATGCAGACTGTCCCTCTCTCTGCAGAATGGACATGAGGAGGATCATGGGGGCTGTTGCAGCCTTTGCACACTAGAGATGGGGAAGTGGGAGGATTTCTTCTCCTTATGCATTTCCCCAACGCCAACACAGTTGTTCAGGCTTTGTGCTGCGCTAAGGATTGCCCCTTCATGCACTTTGGTCCTTGAAGAAGAGCTTTGTTTTGGCATCACCTGCGCCCTTTTTAAATAGGTGGGCCCATCTCTTGCTTTAGCACTTCTTGACAGAGCAGTTGCAAAATTCAATCAGTTGTGGCACTCTGGATGTAAAGTATGAAGTTATTCTGTGATCAATTCTTCCTCTTAAAGATTAACTGCGTGTTACAATTTCATGTGCACCTGCTACATTTGTAATGGGCGTCAAAGATTAATCAGAACCGTCTGCACTATTCAAAACTAGTACACCGCTACCTCGATATAACGCCACCCGATATAAGATGAATTTGGATATAACATGGTAAAGCAGTGCTCTGGGGAGGCGGGGCTGCGCACTCCGGTGGATCAAAGCAAGTTCAATATAACACGGTTTCACCTATAACGCAGTAAGATATTTTTGGCTCCCAAGGACAGCATTATATCGAGGTAGAGGTGTAATAGATGGTAAATCTTCCAGGTTAGTAACTTTTTTAGTGGTGATAGCAATTATTGCAATCAAAGCAGATTTTAATCTGCTGGTATTCTTGAGACAACTGATTGGCAATAAGCCCAGTGCTGATTTCTGATCTGACTTTTTTCTTTTTATTTCTGCTAGTGCCTCACTGAGAAGGGGAATGAAGTAACTCGAGTCTCAGTGGTGGATGCAGAGGGTCAGTGCATCATGGATGAGCTTATAAAACCTGAAACCCAGATACTGAACTACCTCACCAGGTATCCGGTATATAAACTTCCTCCGTGCCTCTCCTGTAAAAGTGAGAGCCAGTCAGACTGAGTCTGGTCCCTGTGGCCTTTCAAGAATGTCTGATGCACTTAGCTTTCTGCACTGTTCCAAGAAAAGCCTGGATTACAGGTTAATGATTCAGCACAGGTTACTCTTTTACTATCCAGTACACGTTACTCTTTTACTGCTAGTTATAGAAGACATGGTAGAGCAGGAGATAGCAATCCAGGCCTGTGCTCTATAAAATGAGTATATTATTTCACTAACTTTCAGAGGTACCAAGAGCTGAGCTGTGTAGAACTTTCATAATGAAACCAGGCAAAATTCAAGCTACATTTCATCCCCAAAATTTTAAGATTAGGCCTAATTTCACGCTTTTGCACATCTGGAAAATTCCTTCTCCTACTTTCAGCAGCTTTCCTTCACCCAACAGGCCCCAAAACATTTCCTTACCAGTTTAATAAATCCCCCTGTGCTATGTCCTCATCACACTAGAATAATTTATACAGGAAGCCACAGTTATAAATCTGATATGGTCACATTATAATCTATGTATTTTATGTGTCTTACTTGAAATAATCTCTAGTAAATGAAGTTGCTAATATGTTGGTTTATATTTGCCATTTTTGTTTTGAAGATACTCAGGAATCACAAGAAAGATTCTTCTTCCAGTGAAAACAAAACTGCCAGAGATTCAGGACAAACTAAAGAAATTGCTTCCCCATGATGCGGTATTAGTGGGTCACTCTTTAAATGTTGACCTCCACGCTTTACAAGTGAGCATGCTCTTAGAGGATTTCCCCCAGCCCTGTTGGACCTGTTTTGTCTGGTGCTTTTCATACTTGAACCAAAATAATTCGGGTTTAGAGCTGTAATCACTTATTTACCAGGCTTTTGTTAAGATGGCCTACGGGTGTAAAAATGTATAAGTTTAAAACATGAGGACTTCTAAAAAACACAGAAGTCAAGAAGTAAGAAAGCTGTAAAAGTCTTCACCAGCAGCCTTAGCTCTATATCCTCGTTTCTCTTCAGTCATTGCTAGATACACCTAATTGTATTGCGGTAAAGACAAATCTTTCGTATGGTAAATTTAAATGACCATAATATATCATCCTACAACTGAAGAGCATAATCTGTGCCCATTTTGCCAGTTTCTATTAAGTAGAGGGGGATTTCAGACCCTGTCCTGTGGTAATGTGTAGGGTATTTTGTTGAGCACCTATGGCCTATATGTACATGATGAACATGCAAAAAGTTGACCTCTTTTTATGTCTGGAATCTGGGACAACAGTCAGAGGGTCTGTGGGAAACAATTGGGGAACCCAGCCCATAGGAGGACTTATCTCTGCATTTGCAACCTCTTCTCCTTGTATTTCACCACATGGAATTCTATCAATTCTTCCTTATCCCCCAGGGAACATAAGAGGCTATCATAAGGTTAAGAATGGGCTTATAATGGAAAGCCCGTCACAGTGTTAACTGTGGAGTTACTACCACAATTCCATAATACTGATGTTCTTTACTCATATTATTGGTGACATTCTCTCTTCTCCAGATGATACACCCCAGTGTTATTGACACCTCATTGCTTTTTGCCAGACACAAAGGTCGACGGTTCAAGCTAAAATTCTTAGCAAAAGCTGTTTTAGGGTACGTTTTTTTACTGTGTTTACATAAAGTTACAGACTTTATGCCAACGGATTACCAGTACTACTATGTAATATTTTACCAATCACAATTATTACACCAGGTGCATAAGTCTTTATCTAAAACTTAATATGTTTAGAAAAATCAGATTATATAATGTACATGAAATAACACATGTAATGTGAATTATACTAGTACACTTCTACCCTGATATAATGCGACCCAATATAACATGAATTCGGATATAACGCGGTAAAGCAGTGCTCCGGGGGGGGCGGGTGTAGGGTTGCACACTACGGCGGATCAAAGCAAGTTCAATATAACATGGTTTCACCTATAACATGGTAAGATTTTTTGGCTCCAGAGGACAGCGTTATATCGGGGTAGAGGTGTAGTAGGCGATGTATGTATTCACAGCAAAGGTATGTCTACACTGCACACTCCTTATGGCAGTGTGTTGAGTACAGACATTACAAGCCCCCCAAGCACAGGTATAGATAGCAGTGTAGATGGTGAGGCACTGCTTAGGCGAGTCGAGCATATCGTACCCTATATGGCTCTCTACACACCCAAGCAGCACCTGCTGCTATTTTAGCAGTGTAGTGACCCATTGCCTCCCTGCTGCTGGAGCCTCTCTGGTGTGGAGAAAGACTCTGGCAGAGGGGAGGCAGTGGGGACAGACTCCACATACCCTCCATTTTGCTGCCAGTGAGCGTACAGTGTAGACTTATCTTAAGAGTCCTGCCCTGAACATTAAACAGTTGAAGTGGACATGGCAAAGAAAGGATTACTATCTCCATGTTACAGGTAGGGAATGGAGGTAGAGAGGTTAAGTGACTTGCCTAAATCATACAGTGACTATGTAGGAGAGCTAGAATTGAACCGAGATCTCCTAACTCCCAGTCCAGTGCCTCAACTACAAGACCATGCTTCCTCTAATTCTGTTAATTGTGAGCTGCTGAATCTTACATCTAAGAGGCCAGGATACTCTTTTTCAACACTTTGGCTTGAATGTGTCTAATTCACACACATGACTAGGAGACTCATTTCAAATTAGCAAGAAAGTGAATACAGCAAGCAAGGGTAATGTTTCAGAAATTGTGCTTTGACAAGTTTATTTTGAGTTTTTAATGATATTCCATAGCGTGCCAGCAAACATTCTATAGTATGTTTTGTAGACATAATGTATTCTTTAGTAGTAATGGTGTGGTGAGATGAGAGGAGAGACTGCTGTACTACATGCAAATTATGAGATGGGGAAACTAGCAGAGTGTAGCTGGTTGAAGATAAAGATAGCTAAGGTCTGTCAAAGCACAATATAGTCCAAGACAGCTATGAAATCTTTAACAGTTGTAAGCAATATTGAACATTGCAAAAATTCTTTATATATTTCAGTGGCTTTTGGAACATTTCAGAAGAATACGGTTTCAAAGATAATTGAAATACAACAGTCTTTGAGCACAGGGATAAATATACCACCTGAAAAGAACAAGCTACGGGGCTTCTGAAAGTACTATATCATCTAGGGTGTGAAAACTGCTAACCTTTCTGTATGTTTTACTTTGACATTTTAGGAAGGAAATTCAATGTGAAAATAAAGTTGGTCACGATCCAACAGAAGATGCTGAAGCTGCACTTGAATTGCTTCAATACTTTATTGACCAGGGACCCAGAAAGGTATGTAACTTTGTAGGATATTAAAAAATAACTTTAAAAGCTCAATAGATATCATTTGTAGCCCTCCTAAAGAAAAAGTTGATTGTTTCATGGTTTCTTTTTATTAGGATAATTGTGCACTTGGACCCTGATCCAGGAAGATAATTATGCTTTAAACATGCAAGCATCCTATTGACTTTAGTGGGACCATTGATGTGCTTAGAATCAGGCACATGTTAACGTGCTTTGCTGAATCAGGACTGCTATCATCATCTCTGGGAGCAGCATTCCCCACTTGTGGAGTGTACAGGGACACTCTATCAGTCTTGGTAGAAATTGGCTGATCTTCAGGAATGCTCCAAAATATATCCTGGGTTTTTTTTTAAATCCCTCTAATCTCTCCGTTATGCTCATGTTATTGGTCTTTTCCCTGTTTTCAATATTACCCATTTTGGTTCCAGTTCTTTTTCCATGTCTTTTGCTAATTTAAGGCACTTGTACACTTTCACAGTTGCAGGGGATTGGCTGTTATGCACAACTCTATCTCCCAAATCCTTGGCTTCCGATTCTAAATCAGAGATGACTTTATGGAGACACATTGCTGGATTGATGCCCGTGAATGCTGTGTGCTTGAAAAGTACCTTGAAAAGGAATTAGTGTGTTTTTGTCTTTCTAGGTAGTAGAACTAAATTTGGAGACAGTGCTGTCAGCCCCAAATCTGATGGAGTTGTCACAGCAAAAATCTGCATTACAACTGCAACAGAATGGAGTCCAGAAGCAGTCAAGTGAACCTCCAGGCATACTCAAACCACGGTAGTAGGACTTCCACTGCATACACAGCCAGTTCATTGGCGTCAGTTCTTTGTGAAATCATATTAATACATTGTTTTACCTCAAAATGATATTTCTCTCTTCCTCTCAAAATACATTACTTGCTATTGAGTTACACTAATCTAACCATTTTTAAAAATTAAAAGGCTTAGATTACTTCATAACAGTGAATTTTATGTGATTCTCATTTTTTTAATATATTCAGGACACAAGATGATTATTTTCAGGCAGTGGGAAGTTTAAGTTAGTTTTAAAAATTCTCTTTCAAGGAGAACTAGCATTTTTTTTTAACAAATACTTTCTCAAAGGTTTCTAATTCAGTCTAAACTAAGAGTTAGTTTTAAAGATGAGGTGATATTTACCATGACTCTGTTAGTTTTTTAGACCATTTGAATGCTACTGGCCAAAAAACTCTCCTTTTGAGCAGAAAGGAACTAGCCTCTTCTGGCTTGTGTCAGAACAGTCTGAGCACTTTGAATAAACAGGTAAGTGAACTTAGAACAGATTGTTCTAAATATGTATCTAAGAAATAGAAGTTCTACACATTCTTGAGTGTGGTTTTTTTGTTTGTTTGCATTTTAAAAAGTTGAGTAACCTAAAATGGTAAATGTCAGCAACCGTCTTAATGCTTCCTTGGATGAATCAGTTTTGTCATCTTCGAAAATACATTTTGATCCTGTATTGTCCTGAAATATGCCCATTTTATGGGCAAGTAAATAGGAACTACAAATAGGTGAAGTGACTTGCCCAAGGTCACCTACAGAACGAGAGGCAAAGTTGGGAATTAGAAGCTAAAAGTTCTCATTTGCAGTCCCCTGCTTTAATCACTTGACTGCATACCCTGACCATCATTACTGTGTGAATATTTTCCTCCTGTAGATACTTAAAAGAGCTATACAAGAAGTTCCTCTGTCCTCATTCAGTGTCATTCAGTTCGCTTTGCGGTCAGAGCATGTTGCACCAGACCTTGTTGCTGAAGTTTGTGAAAAGGTAACAAAGCTATATCTTAGAATATTCTTTAAAGCTGAGCTTGGAGAGGGACCCAGCACTTTTCAGATTCTTTGTTTTGTAAAATCCCTGCATTAACTTGTATTCCTATAGATCAGAATCCAGCTAGCTGACATGCTGACTGTCTATGTGGGTCCATTTGATAAAGACTTTTGCCTGAAGTCTTTAAGGAGAGAATTTAAGAAGTGTGGTCCTATCCAATCACTTACTGTGCTCACTGAAACACACCAGGTGAATAACAGAGAGAATCCTTTTAACTATGTTAACTTGCTGACATACAAAGTCACTGTTTAGTTTTACTAAGAGATGTGACTCAGTGGAGGGGTGGAGATGGTACAACTTAAACACTGATTGGTCTGCTTGTTTGGCAGTGTGGTCAGCACCACCAAGAACTCATTGTGGAAAAGCTATTGTAAACAGCCAGTATGGTTTAACTCCACCTTTGTTGTGCTACTAGCTCAAACAGTGGTCTTTCAAAGAAACTGTAGCATAAGAGTCCAGGATACTGGGGCGATGGAAATCTTCTCTCCTTAGTGGAGGGAAGAGCATTAAGGCCCTTAATGGCAAAACAATGGGTTGTGAGTTAAGTTAAAGCAATGAAAAATCCTATTTAATGCTGTGTCTTTAATTTATTACATATAGAATATAAAAGGCTTCTTAGGATATCTTCCAACAACCTGTTAAACACTTATTTGTGAAAGGAGAGGGATACTGTAATTGAAGACTCAGCTTAATATTCTTCCTTTTAAAAGCCCTACATCTGTATCCAGTATGAAGTATTAGAAGCTGCTCAACTTGCTATGGAAAGTCTGAATGGAGCTGATGTTGCAGGGTCCTATATTAAGGTATATAAGCATGTGCTAAAAGTCTGAATTATATTCAACGTAGGACTACATTAAAATATGGACATGAAATATTTTTATAGCCTCTTTCATCAGAGGATCTCAAAGAACATTACCAGCATTAATGAACTAGGCCTCACAACACCTGTAAAGTTTACAGAAGTAATTAAAACCATTTTACAGATGGAGAGATTTGGTTATAGAAAGGTTGTGACCTCCCCCAGATCGTACAGCAAGTCAATGTAAGAACCAGGAATCCTGGCTCCCAGTCTTGTGTTCTGAATGTAAACCCTCCTTAGGGTTCAAGTTGCTAGATGTCTTCAATGACTGTATTAGTTAAGGTTGCCATGGCACCCTGGTCTCAATCTTGCTATGTCTTGATCTGGTCATCTATCAAAATGGTATATAGTCAGTAATTCTTTGTACTAGATTCTTACCATAAGTGATGCATTTAAGATTATCTGCCCATCATGGGGTCCACTCACTGTTAAGGATGACGCCTCCTGGCTGCTCTGGGGGATTAGCTCCTTCCAGATGCTATGTGCTGCTTTGGTGGTCGCTCAACCTGTCTCTACAACATAAGCTGCTCCTTCTTCATAATGTGGACCTCTGGCAAGGTCACTATGCATGTTTCCCCCTTCTGGGGTATCAAAATCTTCAGCACAAACTGTCCCAGGCAGTATGTTCTCCACTGCCTGGTCTGTGCCACTTCCCCAGTGACTGGTAGGGGGACCTAGGCCCGCTCTCTACTCTGGATTCCAGTCCCAGGGCCCTCTCATCAGCAGCCAAGATCTGCCCTAACCCATAGCCTTTCCTACCTTTCTATGGCTCTCTCCCCTTCTCCAGCCCAAACTCCCTGCTCCCAGGGAGTAACTGTGCACTACCCTGTATAGTGCCAAACATCCCCCCTCTTCTCCCAGGGGTTGACTGTATTCTACTTCTCTGCAGCTCTTGGGCTTTGTACAGGCCTTTCTGTTCCCATCCAGCTGAGCCTCATCTAATTAATCCCTGCTACCTGGCTGCTCCTCCAGGTGCAGCCTGGGGAGTTAATTGGCTCAGCTAGCCACCTTAACCCCTCCAGGTGGATGTACATAACCCAAGGAATGTTTAGAGAGGTGCAGACGCACTCATTTTCTTTAGACAAACTTGTTTGTCAGACTTCTGGGGCAAAATGTAATTTGTAAATAGAAGGTAGAATTCCTGAGACCCATAGTCCCTAAAACAGTTCAGACTGGCATGTTACATGTATTTCCATTTGATACGCCCAGGTTCAGAGACCCGTCACTGTGATGATGCTAGACTGTGACATGCTGATAAAAGAGCTAGAAATGGATATTGAAAACGAAGGTGTGATTTATGTGGCGGGGCTGAAGAAAACCCTAACTGAGACAGACTTGCAAGAGAAATTCAGTCATTTGAAAGACCTGCAAGCTCTTTTCTGGCCTAGGGATCTCAAAAGTGGGAAGCACAGAAATTACTGTTTCCTGAGTAAGTAAATGTCACACACAACACCCAATAGGCCTAATTTTGCAGATACTCCGCACGTGGGTCTCCCATTGAAGTTAGTGGAGACTATACTCCCTGTAGCTCAGAGTAAGGTGACACTGTGCGTTGCCATTGGATCATTTCTAGCCAGCTGCCTAATCCCTGTCACCCATGTAGCTACATTTTGCTTTAAATTTACAGGAGTTTTTAAAAAATTAATACTACTTTAGATATTAATAGCTCCTGCATCTAAGGGAGTTCCGAAGTGCTTCACAAACTATATACTCACTCCAGCACTGAAATTCCTTGGGGGGGGCGGGGGGGGAAGATGGCTGCCATGCAGCTTGCAATCTGACAAGTGCCATGGCTTGTTTGTCAGGAACTCAGTTTATGGTCTTATTTAAAAAGACATCCAGCCAGTAAGCTGTGTAGAATTCAGCTGCCCTACCCAGGGATGGCTGAAACGCTGAACAAACTCCACTGGAATTTGGATCTGTGGCTCTACAGAGGCCAATGCTTAGATTGAAGCAGAAGACGATGCTCCCCTTGTGAGACTGTGCTACAACAGTGACTCTAGGCCTAGTCTCGCATAGGCCACAGCTTTGCCCTCTGGGTGCTGAGAATGCTGAGAACTACGACTACTGACCTAGGGTACTTGTGTTTTTGTTTTGTTTTTTCTTTTAAGAGTTTCAAACCTCAGAAAGTGCCTTAGAGGCTCTTCAAGATATAAACAGGCAAGGAGCTGAAGGCAGCCGACTGCAAAGTAGGAAAGCTCTCACTCCTAGCCACCTCCACCGATGGATTTGTCATATGGACCGTAATGATGGGAAGCCTAGTCAGCTGGCACATCACATCCTACATGTGAAAAAGGAACAACTATCTGCCTCTGTGAGTTAAATACCTTTGTCATAGTAAATCATAAGGCAAGGCAGCGTGGAATGAATACAGCTCTGGGAGCTGGGAAACCAGACTTTCCAATCATAGGTCAGACACTGACCTTCTAGGGCTTTGGATAAAATTTTTAACTTCAGATTCCTGTCTATAGAATGGGTTTACCTTATTCTGGGGGCAGAGGGGTGATTAAGAATGAATTAATGTTTGTAAAGCAGCTTGAAGATGGAATGTGTTAGACAATTTCAAAAGACCAGTGCAACTGGTTTCAGTAAAATACAATGCTACACAGAAATCCGAGACCTACATTTTTCAAAAGCAAAAAGACCTGGTGTTAAAATAAAATATATGGGGAGAAACATGAAAAAGAGGGGGTCACATGCAATGGGGATGGCTGTTAATAAAGCGTATAGATTGATGGGGATCTCCATGGTTGAGTACCTCAAAGGAAAGAACACATAATCTTTACTGGATAAAATTACAAATTAGTTTGCAACAGTCCTGTGATTCCCTGCAGCTCCCCAGTCACCATGCTTCAACTCCAGCCTGGAGAGACCACCTAGGAATGACAAGATAAGGTACTAACCATCTATCCATGGCCATTCAGACCCCGATCACAGAGTCTGCCAACAAAAGATTGCTAGTTTTCATGTTGTACATTCACATCCAGTAGGAACTGTAGTGAGTCCAACTGCTTTTAAGGCAGCAGTCAAACTTGGATTGCTGATGAAACCTAGGACAATAGGATCTAATACTAGTACCATTTTGTTCCTGTTCTACCCAGGAGCAAGACCTAAGGAAAAAGCTGAAGAAGTTAGACCACAATATCAAAAAGCTTTATAGAAGTCTGGAGAATAATACACTTTGTGTCATTCTGTTGCCAGGTGTGAACAGGTAATATTTACAAATAGTTTTCGAAGTGGCCAGAGAACAATGTATTGCCAAGCAAGTTAGTATTTCCTGCATTACAATGAAATTTAACACTGGACATGGGGGGTGAAAGGGATTCTTCATAGAATCATAGCTTGTAAGGCCAGAAGGGACTTTGAGGATGATCTAGTTTGACTTCTTGCATAACATGCATGCTAAATAAAATTTTATCCAGTAAATACTGCATCAGGCCTATAACTTCTAGTTGAGCCAGAGCATTGAAATCAATTGTGATATGATGGAGGCTCAGATTAGGCCTCCATACCTCAATTTGCTAAACTGCCAAGGAAATTCTTCTCATTTTCAGTTGTCACTCTTCACTTGCCTTCCTGTCTTTGATAAAGGTTCTTCCCACACCCCCTCCTATTTTAAATTAATGTAGTTTCGTGTCCTCCGATCTTGCTAGTAATGAGTTTCAAGCACTCACATAAAGGGGCAAGTTGGCACCTCTGGAAACTGTAGTCCTGCATTTATACATATAACAGCTACAGCCCAGGCAGCAGGTGTGCGCACTTCCTTATACAGTCCTTACTTATATGCTTCATCTTTGACTTAGGACCACATCTAGTGAGAAGAGGAGGGTGATAAATTGTTCTCCTTAACCACTCTGGATAGGACAAGAAGCAGCAAGGAAGATTTAGGTCAGAGTAGACATTAGGAAAAACGTACTAGTTAAGCACTGGAACAAATTACCTAGGGAGGCTGTGGAATTTCCATCACTGGAGACAAACTCCTGTCAGGGATGGTTTAGATAAAATGTAGTCCTGCCTCAGAGAAGGGGAGTGGACTAGATGACATAATAAGGTCCCTTCCAGTACATTTCTATGATTTTATAACCAGTGTATTCTTTCTAAGCCATTGAATATCCATCGAGTGGTAACAGGACTTACTGGACTTGAAAGGCTCCATGTATTCTCAAAGCCAGTTTTTTGGATGCTGTTAGATGATGGATTTTTCAGCATTCTAAACAGGCTATGTAATTTCAAACTACTTAGAATGGTAACTTGATATTATGAATTAGAAAAATTCAAATGCATTCAAACTTCACTTTTGTTAGCCAGAGACCTTGTCCTTGGCTATGTACTTATTTCAGTTAAATCTTCCTCTACTCCAGAGTTAATTCAGCATCCCCCTATTCCATTCAGATAGAGATTGGACCATTTTGTTCAATTATATTCTTGGCTTTCGTTCATCTTCAATAGAAAAGGCATGATAATTTCATGGAGATGTAGAGAACATTTAATATTTACCTTTCTTGTATAAGAAAAAAGGGCATACGGAGAAATTAAATGGGTCAGAGGCTTCTCTGAATTAGCTCTTGCCTGTCTGACCATGCATGCTCTTTACCATCTGTGAAAGGGGTTTTGAAAGTAAAGAGATCAGTGTGCTGTCAATGAAGATGGTGCAAACACCTCCTTCCATACCAAACAAAGCTATCCCTGAAGGTTATTCTCTGCCATAGCGAGACTGGGACAAATACATACTTGGGTTTAACTTGGACTTCAGATGAATGACTTTAGATCAGGGCTGCACATAGTTGCAGCCTAAGGTACTTTTATGGCCCCATCACCACAGTATCTGAGTGTCTGACAATCTTTATCTTCACATCACCACGGGGAGGATTATCTCCATTTTACAGATAGAGAGACCAAGTGACTTGCCTGAGGTCCCACAGGAACTCTGGGGGGAGCAAGGAGTTGAACCCCCCCGTCTCCCAAATTCTAAGATCGTGCTCTAACCCCTTATGCAGCCCATGGATTGCAGTTCTGCTGGTGTTTGCTGGCTCCACTGACACTTAATACAGGGTAAAAGAACATATTACAACAGTATCAAAAAGTTACTCTTGCTTCTGTTGACTCTGGTTACTTGAGTCAGGATGGATCACATGGGTCCTGTTGACATTGCTGCTCTATCTCATGTCGTCTGTTGATTCTAATCAGGTTCTTAACAAGAAGCACAGATGCAATTTACTTCAGTCCATCCAAATTTGGTATGGCCCTTTGCTCAAGTCAGGACTAGGTGGGCATTAAGCTAAGTAGCTTACCCTGTCATATAAATTTACTAATAATATATTGGTTGTTCATTCAGCTACCCGGTAACAGTAAGGAGGCTGGCTAGCACCCATGATACCTTCTTTTAGTTTAGAAGCTCGGTTTATTGCGTGCAGATATCCTGCATCACCTTGCTGTAACATCAGGAGTTATTTTTCAATTGCTTATCAGCCACTTTGTGTACTAAATAGACTGGTTTGGCTGTTCAGAGCTCCAGCAAGGGATTTACAGTGCAGTCTTTCTTTCAACCTGCTACAGCAGTTGGTATATGCAGTCTAGCGCAAGTGTATTTTTTGCTAAGCTCCACCTGGAAGACTGCCTTACCTAATCAGCCCTGGGGGAAGCCTGAACTCTGGGATAAGCTGCTGTAGGCTTTTTTGAATTCTCTTCTCTGTCCTTTGAACATAAGCCCTGGGTGTAGAATCATGGTTGAAGAGGGTTTTATGGGTATACGCATTTTGCTGCAGATAAGCCTGAGATTGTAGAGAGCAGCTGTGAATTAATTGCTGTATTTTCCCCTACATGTGATTTGCCAATGAAGACCTCATCTTTTTTCCCTAATTACTCATCAGAGCTCAAGTGGAAGAGTGTAGAAAAGGGCTCTTTGTGCATGCCCCCCCTGAGAAACCCACTATAGAATCCAGACACGAGTTTGGATTCACTCTCCCTGTCACATTTCCCCTCGTAACCCTGCACATAACAGTAGTCTCACCACTTCCAAACTGTTAGTTCCTGCTGGGTCCCATGCACAGCGAAGGGGGAGGCAACCAGTGGGCCTGAACAAGGGTGCCTGCTGCAAGGATCAGACCCATTGGCAGAACAGGCTGTGGGAGGAAGCTGCACCAGCAGGGACCACATGGCAGCCTTAGACCATGACACTCAGTGTATCCCCTGGCTCAGGAGAATGGAGTCACTGTCCAGTCTTGGGAGAAGTTTCCTCTCACACCAAGAAACAAGGAGTATTGATGCTCCTGTGGCTTTCCCACCTAAGGGAGAAGCTAGTCCCAGATACATTTTATTGTTATAATGAATACACTCTAGCTTTTCTTGGGTAAATCTGCCTACCTCCCTACAAGACCATAGCCTAGTTCTTCAGCCTCTTGAAGCTGGATGGTGTCACCATGATGAATGTTGATTAGCTGCTAACTTACTGCACCTGACCATTTGCTCTGAAGAATGGAAGTAACAGATTTCTCTTCTTTATATTGCAGTGTTTATGGATCATTCTCTGGCCTTGGTCTGATGGGAATAAAGGAAGAAAGCAGGAGAAGTGCCTGTTAGACTGCCAGGTTTTAGAAAAGTCTTAAGATTTTTTTTTTTAATTAATTCTATACCCCAAGAACAAGAGGCTCTGCCAATGTACTTTTTTAACATTTAAAAATAAAAACAATTCAAAACTGTTAGAAGAAGGGGTTGCTGCACTATTAACACTTCTAGATTTGGTGCTTTTGGCTGGCTAGTAGCCAGCTCAGTGCTTAGGGAGCTGTGTGTGTGCGCAGATACTGCCAAGGCAAAACCGGTAAGCTAGGATGGTCAATTTTTCTAGAAGCTGAATGGTCCCTATCTCGAGGGGGTTTAAGTCTGTAAAGGGCTTGAAAGGATACTTGTCAGCTGGGCTGTTTTCACTTGGCCGATCCTCGGCAGACACTATGCAAAATTAACGGACATCTGTCCCCCAAAAAAGCTTCTTTGAGGTTGCAGGAGCTCTACACTGGTGTTGTGGAGCCTGCTGGAAATTGGGCCTCAATTAACATTTCATGTAAAGTCTATTATAGATGGTGTGTTATGCTTTTCAGTGTCAATTAAGTAGCTGTGCACTTCATGGAAAAGCACTTTACTTTGCCCTGGGGAAGATGGAATTGTGATTCACATCTTGGGCCATTTCCACTTTTTTTCCTCATAAGAGGAAAAATTACAACTCAAGCTGCAGCAAGAGCAAAGAAAAAGTACCTAACAGGTGAAATTCACATAGGCATAATGATGAGGTTGCACTGGGCATAAGATAGGAAACCAAGACCCCACACCTACATAAAGAGGTAAAGAGCAGCAGACTTCCCTAGGCAGGAGGAGCAGCCTTGTAACCTTTTGGGTTAGGCCTAGTTTTGGAGGTAGGGTTCACAGCCGAGAGCAGATGATGGTGGTGTCTTTAGCAGGATACAAATAATTTGCCTCATTCCCTGCCCCCCATCAGGGCTTGCTTTATGTCCTCACAGGTTAACTAGTTGCTGCTAACTGTTAGTAAATCAAGACCCCCAAAAAACTAAACAAGCTCTCATTTGATAGTGAGACAGTTATGCTCCAGTTGAGAAAGAGGGACATTTTATCCTGTAAGAGAAAGCAGTTCTAGAAAGAGGAGAATTAATCAGCTTGAATTATCTCGCAGTCCTGAGAAGCGGCATTCAGTTGTAAAGCAATGATTAAGGATAGGCCAAAATAATCAGTGGAGATATGAGAACATCCCCCACCACATCCCACTCACCATTTTTCCAGAGGATAAAGTAATTCAAGTTACTCATTTGGTGAGTTACACTCTGCCTTGATCCATCCGAGGAAGTTCCCAACAAAAACAATGAATGGAGCCATTGTCTGTGCTAAGAGGGATAAAAAAAAAAAAAAAGCAAGATTCCCACTGTCCATTAAGCAGCTTAGTCCCCTTCTGGATATGCAGTGCTTTTACTGGTGGAACTCCTGTGGGTCAGCTGAAAGCATTCAGACCTTAGAACTATAAATGAAGATACCTGGGATGTCAGACATACAGACAGGATTTGTTGAAGGAAGGAAAGAAAGGGGAAGCAATACTGAATGTGACAAAGGTATCAAATAAACAGCAACAAGTCTAATTACGACATAAAGACTGTACTGTCCTCAGTCTCTATTGCAAAGCTCTCACTAATGTCAGTGGAAGATCTGCTGTGGATTGAAGGGACTATGAACTCCTGAAATATATCCCACCCTAAGGACTATAACTGAACATGGAATGCATCCCTCCCCTCCAAATGAGTTGGAGCCCCAAGCTGCCAACACTACACATCTAGATGAGTTACACCAGGGCAGCGGCAGCATGAGAATCAGATGGCTGGAACTGGCTCCCTGCCTGGGATCCCATCCCCCACTCCAAGCAGACCTGGGCCCAGCTTCTCTGCTGCATCATATTTTAATATAGGAGGGGAAGAAGATGCTAGGTGACCAATCTATGAACGACTGATCCAGCTCCCACTGAGGTCAATAGCAAGATTCAGACTTCAACGGGAGTTGGACTGAACTCTGGAAGTAGAGGCCCCACTGATGGCTGGCTGTACCCAGCACACCACCTTGCTTTGATGTATGTCAACGCTGCAGCTAGAATAGTGCTTCCTGGCACAGGTAGACATACACATTAGCTCTCCTCCAGCCGGTGCACGAAAAGTAGTGTGGCCACGGTGAACGAGCAGCCGCTCAGACTAGCTGCCCGAATACAAACTGGCCCAACCCATTTGGTACGTACTCCGGCAGCTAGCCTGAGCCCCTATCGGTCCCACTGCGGCCTCACTGAGGTTTTAGCTCTGCTCGAGCTAGCGTGCTAACGCATGGTCTTGCTACTTGTGCTGGAAAGTGGCCTCCCAGCTGCAGTGTGGACATAGCCTTTGATTCCTGCACTGCAAAGTAAAAGGCTTGTTTCCCCATCATGCGATTAAATGAAGCAGTCACTGCATTGCAAGCAGTGAAGACAATGTTTAGTTGGTAAACATCCAGGATCCTGTTTGAAAAGTAATGGAGATGACAAATAATGCTGGCAACAATCCTATTTTGTAATCATTAAAAAAATAATTAAAGTTTCCCCTTTTAATTGAAAATTTATGTAAAAAGGACTTCAGCTTTAAATAAGACATTTGTACAAAGCTTTAACACAAAACAGTGAACACCAACCAAAATGTGCATTATGTAAACACCAAAATGTTCATTTGTTCAGTAATGCACCAAACAATGCTGCAAATTCCCTTTCCAGTGGATTGAATTTCTGTAGCTATCCCCCCCCACAAATCTTACTGGAATACAGGAAATCCAGAAGCTTTGAAACATTTACAGAGCTCAGTAGTCAAAATACATTGTGACTAAAGGATTTTTTAAGGGATAGTTTAAATACAGAAATATTTTTACAATCTCACAGGTAAATGAAAGGCAGATCAGATTAGAAAAAAAGCACCAAAATATTTAATATACATCTGGCACAAAGTCTACAAGAAGTCGGTAATGGACAAACCAATCCCTTGCTTTTTAGAGAAAGGAAAAACCAGATTGCATTTAATGCTCTTATTTAGTAAGGGACACAGCTTACAAAACAAATCAAACCCAAGACTACTATAACTAAATAGAATCTCTTAGTTTGTTTGCTTTGTGCTTTTGACAGCACTTCGTAGAGCACATTCACTGTTTCCACTCTGTGGGACTTTCACACAGTAACAACTGGTGAGAAAAAGTGTAACCGTAAAACCACAAATATTGGCAAGGGGACTCAAAGCAACAGGTATAGTACCTGGAATTAATATTATAAAAAGTTTCAAATTGGCTCTATCCCTTTAAAAAAAAAAAAAAAAAAAAGGAACAGGATGCACCCCAACCAATTTCAAGCATTGAAATTGCAGAGCACATCTGGTACTGTTACATATATAAGAGAAAGCATGGTCCTGTAGACACCCGACACATTAGTATTTTCCAACACTGAGAAGACTGTTGGATGGGGTATTGGGCATCTTTTAGGTAAATCCAAATGGCAAAACATGAATCCTCTGACTATTCCCAGCTATGTAACAATGGTGGAGTGTTCTCTTCTGACAACGTTTTTCTCTCTCCCTGCCCCCGGCTGGTTTTAAGCAGGAATGCCGCTTAAGAGAATCAAGTGCACTGACTTGTTACATAGATACTGGACAATATTAAA
This sequence comes from Trachemys scripta elegans, assembly GCF_013100865.1. NCBI lineage: Eukaryota > Metazoa > Chordata > Testudines > Emydidae > Trachemys > Trachemys scripta. The sequence goes on along the minus strand of NC_048307.1, from coordinate 16,442,070 downwards.
CCAATTGTGTTCACATATGATTGAGTGAAAGCCACATGAAGTTGTCCAAAGCTGAACAGTTCTAGGTTAGCTTTAGTTATTTCTCTGGGGATATGTAAGCTACATAAAAATGATTCCTCCTGTCACGGGCAAATTGAGGCTAGGTCTATACTACGGGGGGGGGGGGGAGGGGGGGGGTTGACCTAAGATACGCAACTTCAGCTACGCGAATAGCGTAGCTGAAGTTGCGTATTTTAGGTCGACTTACCTGGCTGTGAGGACGGCGGCGAGTTGACCGCTGCTGCTCCCCCGTCGACTCCGCTTCCGCCTCTCACTGCGGTGGAGTTCCGGAGTCGACGGCAGAGCAATCGGGGATCGATTTTATCGCGTCTACACTAGACGCGATAAATCGATCCCTGATCGATCGCTACCCGCCGATCCGGCGGGTAGCGAAGACGTGCCCTAAGACTAAGCCGGGCTCAGATCCATCCAAATATTAAGTGTTACAAAAACAAACCTTGCTCTCCTCAAACTATTTTACTCTCAGCAGTCCACTTCTAGACAATATTCCTTGATCTTGCCCTCACACTCAGTGACTCACTGCTGCTACAGCCCCTCACGCCAGCCATCATGGATCCCAAATATCCAGCCTTAGGAGTCAATTCTGCAAGCTGCAGCAACTTCTCCTGGACCTGAATGGCCAGCAACAAGCAGGATTAGGTCCTTAATCTGCTCCTGCCTCCCTTTTTCCCTTCCATTCATCATCTAATCTTTAAAATATCCTTTAAAGAGCAAACACGCTTTTCAGATCACTGTTTACAGATACGCTAGAAACTGTAGCCTTAAAATATTAAGCACTATGCTCTAAAGTCCTCTAATGCTAACACTGTATTCCCATAAGTGTAACAGCAGCCAGCCTTGAGCTCCGCTGGAATTTCATGCAGATCTGTCATTTCTGTCATGCATGACTTGTCCTGTTTAGTAAACCAGGGACAGCAAAACAAGTTTCACTGCTGGTTCTGCATAAATGGCAATATTCAAGTAAACGTGTATTCCACAGCAGGTAACCTTCAGCTCCAAAAGTATAATTTAAGGAAAAATAAAGTTATAGCATAAACAAAGACAAAATGCTTTTCTGCCGGTGTATAGAGCTATCTCCAAATATCCAGAGGGGGCTTATTTGAAGAGAGTGCAACTATGCAAAGGTAGGAGTTTAAAAATTGTACAACCGCCAAAAAACAGTTAGGTTTATATAAAACTAAAGACAGAAAGGTTGATTACTATACCAGAGAGGAACTGCTAGAAATTCCTTAGATCATTTAAGGCAAGCTGTTTGCAGAACTAGTCTGTTCAAGCCTGTTGCTTCACAAATTCCCAATTTTATTTTGCTTCTGCACAGATAGTGCAGGAGGTCAAATGAATTACATACTCACTAGCGGAAAAACCCCCAACAGCTCTGAGTTTGGAAGAATGGTCTTACAGCTGCACCGGCTGCTGCGTGGCCTATACATCAGGCTTAGACAGACAGTAATTTTGCTGTGCATTTTGAATGGGAGGGAAGAAGTGGCACGTGAAGACAACACCCAAACGGATTAAAAGAAAGCAAGAGTTAAACTAGCAGCCATCATCTCTAACAATTTAAGAACTTAGCTTTTCTTGAACATAAAGTTACACATTGATCTTGAGAGGCAGGAGAGAATGGACACAGCTACTGAAGCTGAATTGGTCCAAACAAATGGAAGGTACAAAACTGATTAAAATGCTACAGTTACAGCCTTAACATGGAAGGAGGGCAATGAAACATACAAACATTTCTCATGGTACTTACTCCATTGGGTGGGTTCTTAACGCATTCTAAGAAACAAATTGAATAGGCCACCCTGTTCACAATTAAGGAATGGCTTTTTGATCTCCAAGGGAAGGTCTGTTTGTTACTGATATACTCTAGCCCAAAGGGTGGGGGAGGGGGGAGAGGAAGAGGAACCCCCAACACTACAAGAGTGACTTTGTATTTCTCCTACATTGTAGGATAGCTAACATCCTGAATGACCTAAACTTGTTCAGCAGTTTGACATGGTTCTGGGTGTTTTAGATACATGGGAATGGCCCAGTATAAGATTCAATGAAGCTGCATGCACATTATTAGCCGTACTTTGAAGACTGCAGTGAATTTAAGGAGACAGATAATATAATGAAGTAGATTAGTTATCCAGATATAAAATCTTGGAAGGAAAGAATGGTGACACTTAACCACTCAGTAAATCTAAGAACAGATCAACAACCAGGTATTACATGGTGAATGAATTAAAGCCTTCTTTCTTACAGTGTGATGTGTTTTATTGCAGTTATAGAGTGAAATTTGAATTCTGGATTCATATTGTCAATAGTTTGGAGAGAGAAAGATTATTACATACACGCATGTGTGCGCGCCTGACTATAACAAAATTAAGCAGACACCTAACTTTAAACATATACAGCAATTTAGAGTACATATTCTTCAGTATGTGTGTGTTTGGTCTTTTAATGAAATACTAAACTGAAGAATTTTTTTAAGACACTTTAGGTATCATCTGAGATTCATTTTTAAACATGAAGGGCTAAATTCTGCCCTCAGACATGCACACCTTTCCATGAAACTCAGCCCAAGAATAGAGTCTGGTACCCAATTAACTAAGGCTCTCTGTGACATCATACTGTAGAACACACAGCTGCAAGACCTGGAAATTTACAAGGCTATGCCATGAATGAGAAGGATATAATTTCAGCTGCCAACCATGATATCAGAGCTGAAGTGACTTTAATCACCAGAGACTAGAGATGGAGTTTACTTGTTCAACACTGTTTCATAAATTGTTTATAAACTAAGAGGTTAGTTTTATTTATATTATATAAATAAAATGAAAGGGATATTCATATTGAGATCGTCTCATGTCAATACCAAGGACTATTCTTTTGGGGTTATATCCATTTCCCAGAACACATGTGATAAGCTGAATTGTTTCTAGTTTTATTTTCCTGTGGTTTGTGTAGTAGAATTGCACAATATTAAAGCTGTAATTTTCCATTTAGAATAGCACCTGCAGCAAATGGATTCACCTATTCAACATCTAGTCTCACTTAACTACCATCCAATGTGCGTGATCCTGCAAAGGATCCTTTACTTGCGAGACTAGTCCTATTTGACCTCAATGGCAGTACTCACACGAATAAGGAGTTTGCAGGATGGAGCTCCAATTAATCTGGGATACTAAATTTTAAAAGTGTTGTGAGCCACAATACTACATAGCTGTCTAACACTCAGTGTTTTCACATGAGTCACATTCTTTAGGTGTAGAAAGGAAGGCAATAAAATGACATGAAGCTTGGATATCAGACCATTTTCCCAGTAGATGACAAACTGTTGCAATGCATATCTACAGCTACTTACCCCAAGATGTAGCAGTTTCATTCACTACATCATCAAGTTTTAGCTATACTTCTTGAAACCATCAATTTTTTTGTGTTGCTGATTTTTAAAGAATCTCATCAGCATCATGCCCATTTATAATCCTTTGATCTACACTTTAAAGATTTTATATATATTTATAAAAAATGTGAATATATTTGGCCTATTCCGAGGAAGTTCACAGTTCAACCATTAAATGAGGACTTCTCAGAGGCTCCGGGATTAATAAAGGTTTGCCAGAAACATGTACAAAACTCCAAGCCCATGACCAATATAGTGAGCATTAAAAAGCAAGCTATATTTGATGTTTAGGATCATCAAAATATCAGGCAATTCAGAATAAGTACTGTGACTGTCTGACACTCACATTGTCGTGAAAAGTTGCACAACTGAAGCAAAGAACAGATTGTTAGACTTTGTAGTCCCTGGTTTGTATCAATTTTAAAATCACAAACTTGACTTTTTGTATTGTTTCTCTTCTGTAATCCAAAAGTGACATTTAGTATATAACAAAAATAAATGGCTTTTTTTCAAGATAGATTTGGCTAGCATTATAAGTGTTTGGTATCCAATAGGCTGGAATGATTCCTGCTAGAGTAAATAACGATAGAACAGGGCTTTCCTTTTGTTACAACAGCATGGCACCAAGCCACCCAGGTTTGTATTTTTTTCAACCGGAATTTCCCCTCTTTCACACAACTACCGCCACCATCCTGCCTTGGCAAACCACCCTGAATTACACCTAATGGCTAACCATTTGTGCTGTAGAATTTTCCTCTGTACCCCAATTCATATTCAGATCAGACCTTAAAAAACACTCTTCAGTTTCTAGGCCATAATCCTTTGTAGCCATTACAGTCGATTAAGTAACGACTGTCACAATTTAGTACTTATGTGCATGCAATAAGTATACATTGAGCAACCAATTTTCAAACTTTGGGCATTTTAAGTTCTTTTTAGGAGGAAGTGAAGTGATTTAACAAATTAAATAAAATACAAGATACTAGAACATTACCAGAATACACATGTAGCCTTAAAGGTATAAATAAAGAGCCTCTCCATTTATGCTCAGGCCAAATCTACACTTAACGGTTTTGCTGGCATAGAAATGTTGGTTTGAGGTGCGATTTCTCACATCACCAGCCCCAACCATAGCGGTGTGTTACCAAAGGGCCTAATATAGATAACAGCTTTACTGTCAAAAAAAAGTACTCTTGCTTAATTTGCTTACCAAACCAGAATGCTTATACTAGCAAAAGCACCTGTTTACTGGTATAACTGTCTACACTAAGATGGTTTTGCCAGTATACAGACAAAATGTACACAAAGCTTCAGCATATATTTAATTACCAGGAACCAAGTCCTAAATTTTGTGTTTCTCCTGAAAGTTGACAACCTTTTTTATACTTGAAATGGGAGTAACATTAGTTTTCCATAATTTTTACACATCCCTAATGCACGCAGAACATTGACCTCTCACCATGGTGAGAAGATGTAATTTGAGAAAAATCTTCTTAAACAGATACCTACTTTAGTTTAATTACACAAGCATTGTTAATGATGCAGGATCTCAAAACAGATCTTGCCACTGGATTTGCTAGCATGCAGTGACCATTGTGAGAGTCTGCCGGGGCATCTGCCTGGCCACTGGGATGCAAAGTAGCAATTTACAATTTGCTTTAAAGAGCCCTATCGCACAAGAACCATTGGACAATAGAAACTAATTGCTCACCAGTTTCATTTTTAAATTTAAGTCATTTTACAACTCTGAAAATAAAGTTGTATAATAGAAATGTATCAAATATATGGAGCCAATGCTTAGCTTAATAGAAAGCCTCAGCAGTTATCCCTTTTACCAAGAAGTATAAAAAAGCGGATACACTAAAATTAAAAAAGGTAGCATCAATAACCAACAAAATTTCAACCAGTGTTAATAAAACTCCCTTTTTAGGTCACAACAGGCAAATAATCCCAGAACAGGTAATTTAAAACAATAAATTGAGTCCTATTTAAACATTATTAAATCAGCCTAAAAATGAATTGTCTACAGTGTTGTCATTAAGAACACATTGAAGAACTCACTTTTTCATTGGGTGCCAATGTTGTTGCTGCCCCAGAAAATTTGGAGGGATGTAACTATGCTTTAGTAATTAAGTATAGGTTAAAAAATTGGTTCGTCAACATTAATGCAAGAGATCATCCCTACACAAGTGTACTGCACTTGCCAGACAAATAAGTTGATAATACTTAACAGATCAAGTGTAAATTAAAGCAGATTTACATACCCCAGTTTCCCTCGAAAGCAGCTTTTTTTGCTTCTGTTAATGTTTACCAGCCATAAGATGCAGAACCTTTGGCTCCAAAGTATTTTCACATAGCCATAAAAATATGAATGACTTCTTCAGCAGAAAGGAAAATTCATCAAGGAAGTCTACTTCCAGTAAAACTGAGGTAGCACTGCTCTTTTGCATGTGATGCTTAAGTAATTTAGATACGAAGTGTTAACTACAATTCAGTTGACTGACAGGTACAGTATGTTTTCATAAATAAAATCCAACATTTAGTTCAACACTCCAAAAAAAGAATGACCTGAACTCATGTTTTTTGAGAGTTAGCTTAAAATGGGATTTAGCCATATTACACAAAGCAGTCGCTTACATTGTTTTTAAGAGGGAATTAATGCATTTGTAGTTAGCAGTTAACACTGCTATTCATATTGGTATAAAACCTTAAAATTAATATAACCTAAAATTTCAACAATGTAAACAGCACTACACACAGTACAGATCTGCCCTGATAGGTGTAGGATACAAAACTTGAATCTGGCACTGTATAATTTAGCAATGTTAATTTAAACCTAACAAAAAGATCTACATTGTGCAAGAAATGTCAGACTTATACTAATCTGAAATCTTAAAAAAAAACAAAAAACAAAAACAAAAAACAACAACTGTTTTTAACTTGTAGCCAGGGTCAAATATTTCAGGGCAAGAGTTGAAGGTATAACCAAAATTAAGAAAGTGCCTAAACCATGATACAGCATTTTAGAGCCCTTTCAAATACAAGGCAGAGAAAGGTGTAAAGTAGAAAAATCTGGAGCCTCAGTAATTTCCAGAAAGGTCCAGAGTTTACATTTAATGAAGGGCAACAGGTTATTTCTGTCACTGCTGCTTAAATGCTGTTAAGTCTGTTCTTCTATACACGGACCCTCTGTGTCTGAACATGTAATACATTTGGTTTCCTCTTCTTTTTTCCTTCGTTCCATTTCCCATTCCACAAAGGTATCAAAGAGACTAGGCCAGGCCTCATCTTCACTGTAGTTGCTAAGATCTGGTCCAATCACCTGAGTAAAATTTAGAAACATGTTCCATGTGTCCCGGGAGATTCCCTTAATTCCTGAGGGGTTCTCAATTAGGAAGTTTAACCACTGGTCCAATATAGGGGGGTTATTTTGGGTGAAGACTAACTTCCAAAGGGCAATGGCTATTTCCCGATGTAGAGACCTCTGTCCTTCTTCAGAGTCCAGGCCAAACTGAAAGGTGAAACGATAGAGATCCTTGAATTTATCTTCTTGTTTGGCTTCATTTAAGAGGCTGGGGAACCTAGAACAAATGCCATCAATGCTGTCCGCATTTATTGCTTTGCAGCCCTCAAAGAACTCCTTCCTATTAGCAAAAGAAAAACCATCTGTTAGTACCTTCACACACAAACTATAAAACCCTATCTGAATATAGCCACTTAGAGCCAAAAATGTACCTCCTTTGATAAGGCTAGTAAGGCTAAGTACTGCAAAAATCAGCACACCCTCCCCTTTCATCTGAAGTATTTACATGTCAGCTGTGACAGCTGCTAAGTAGCCTGTTCAGGATGAAATCTGAATTTTAAAAGTTTGTAATTACTTTTGAATCCAAGTTTGCAGCACTGTTAAATTACACTACTGGGGTGCCATTAACATTTGAAAGGGATTATTCTGTGTGGCCTGAAGGGGCAATGCTTCGCGTTCCTCTTATCTTTACTTTTAAGTGAATCTAACACTGGAGAGATGCCAGATTGGCAGGCTTGAAGGCTCCCTCTTTTTTTCCCCACCAAAGCATAGTACAGGCAACATCAATGCAAGCTACCCTGGGTGCCTGTCCCAAATAATGCTTTGGAGACACCACTCTTAAGGGGCAACTTCAAATGCAGTGATCCTTCAGTCTTTGGTTCCTCTGCCAAGACTGCAAAATGAGGGTTCTGGTTGTGATAGTCATGATCAGGCACCTGCTCTCCAGGCACTGATCAGAGATCACCAAATCAATTTACATAGGCTACTGAACAGTTATATACAAATGGTCTTTAGTTCCTACAATCTAGGGACATTTTTAACCTGACAATCTACAGGTAGACAGCTCTCTTCTACTACTAGCTCCATGGCCCGTCCAGTTCCCATGGTTAGGTTTCATATGATAAGCACATTGTGGACTTTTCTCTGTTTAGAGAAAAAATAGAAGTTGTACTTTGAGAAACAACCCACCCAATGCAAGCCAGACTGCCTGAAACCTACTGCTACGTATGATAGCTATTCTACTGGTGAAAGGATGTCACTGAGTCTGCAGCAGGAAGAGCATTATATTGGTGCTGAATGGAGCCAACCTAACAGTTGTGCAGTACCATGCACAAGACTTGATATACCAACTCCTTTATTTCCCAGCGGACATGGCTAGTAGTCATGAGGCAACCACACAGAAACAGAAAAGTTATTGGGCATTGGAACTTCCTAGGACAAAGTGCAATAATCCTGGAGACTCTTGTTGGTAGTATAGTACTGGAAAGCCCAACCTCCAGCATCTAATGTGAGGCCACCCATTAGTGTGCTATGCAAATAGTTTTCTTAAATCTTTTGAAATTATGGCCACTAGCTATTTGATTAGAGCTACTACAAATCTAAATATTCGGAAGAGAGGATCTGTCTTCTTTGACTGGGCATTGAAAAACTCAGGATTTTGGTTGGCTTGGTTTTTGTTAAGTATACTTGTGGGGAAATCCTGCACCACTGCATGGGCACAGAATTCACATCTGTAGATTTCTTTGCTTCCCCACAGAAAAAATGACTTTTTCCCTAAGCAAAGTGAAGTTGCAAGAGTGGTCATGTGCCCCCACCCTCCGCAGTGCTGGTGTGTGGTTTTGGGTGCACAGAGCTGCGGGCGCAGAGGTAAATCAAAGAGGGGGGGAGGGAGCTGGGGATGCCCTAGCCTGTGCCGGTCAGACCCACCCCACGTCCGCCCAACCCCCATGCATCCAGACACCTTATATCCAGACCTCCCCACCCCATACTCGGACCTCCCACTGAGCCTCACCCCCCTCACTCCCAGAATCCCCCACACACCCAAAATGCCCCTGCCAAGCTCCCCCAGCCCCACCTGGGGCTGGGGATGCCCCAGCTCGTAGCGCCTACCCTGCGCCGGGCTCACCTCCTGCTCTGAGGGTTGGGGGGGTGGGGGGGAGAAGCACACTTCCAACCCTGGCCACTCTATGCGGGGGGTCTGACCCACCCCCAGAAACCTTCCCCAGCTCCACATCTTGCCCCACTTCCTGCCCCCATCGCTCCAGCCGTGGGGGGGAAGAAGTCGCCCATCAGCCCAACCCCATGCATCCAGACTCCCCCACACCCAGACCCCCCGGCTGAGCTCCCCCACTCCACCACCCAGAACTCCCCCAAACTCCCACCCCACCGAGCACCAGTCCCCCACCTCTGGACCCCGATGAGCCCCTCCCTCCTGCACGGAGACCACCACCCACAGAGCCACCCACACTCGAACCCCCATCCTGAACCCCACCCCTTATGCGCCTTGACCACCCCACTGAGCTCCCTGCACCTGGACCCCCACCCACCAAGCCCCAACCAGCTGCACCTGGACCCCCACCTCACAAAGCCCCATTCCCCCCGGCTGACCCCCAACCACTTTCACCTGGACCCTCCTGCAAAGCCCCATTTCCCTCCCCCCCACGAGCCCCTGTGCATCCAGATCCCCCACCCACACACGGACCCCCCAACTGAGCCATTCGCACCCAGATTGCCCCACACAGAACCCTCTCACACCACACTTGGGTCCCCCCAAATGAAGCCCCTCCACATTTGGATCCTGCTGAGCTGAGTCTGCCTGGTGCAGAGAGGCACGGCCTCAGGGTGTTTCTAGGGCAAGCCTGCCCCTTGCACTGCGTCAGGTTTGGGTGCAGCCTCAGTGCCGAGTCTGTGTCCGGGGGGAAGGAGAGGAGACTGCCGAGTGATCTTCTACCTCTGTGCAGCCAGCCTCCACATTTTACTGACAAAATTTGCAGAATTTTAAAATATTGTGCATAGAATTTTTTTTGGTGCAAAATTCCCTCAGGAGTATAATTAGGAGTTTCCCTTCTCCCCAATACTGTGAAACGTGCTAAAAGGCAACTGGTTGCCACCCTCCACCTCAGAGAAAGCTACACTTCAGTGGTGCTGTAAATATACAGTGTTTAAAAGCATTGCTGCTGACCAGTGTGAAAGACACTACACAAAAATGTAAAAACAAAGAAAAACATTTTGGCCTCTAGTTCCTAGAATGCACAAATGCCACGTCCAACACTGGCAGTCTGGGAACCTTGTACCGGAGATGAATTTATTTAGTAGGCTGTTTTATCAGAATGGTAATGGAAAGTAAGTGCAGTGGATTACACAGATATTAGTAGCTGACTTTACGTTACATTTCTCTTATTTGCATTAAAGTAGAAATCAGTTTCAGCAGTATCTAACATTACTATCAAGTTGGTACTCGAGAGGATAAGACTGATTGTGAGATGTCAGCGTTATACTGAAGTTCGGAGATTGCTAATGCACTTTTCACCATAGGCAGTATAATTTCTGAAGTATGCCTTCAAGCACAGAAGACTGATGTGTTGCAGAAAATGAACGGTGTTTCCTTTCATAACTAATTTTTTTTGCTGAAGTTCAATCAAATTATATGAAAAAGGAATGAGCATGCAAAGTTAACAGGGCTTCTCATCAGTGTATAGAAGAGAGAATATATTTGAACATATAAAATATTTACAAGTGCTGAAGGAACTAACCTTGTAAATTTGCACATGGTAGCTGCCTGGAATTTCCAAGCCAAGACTAGCACTTTAAATTCAGTGGGGTCAACACAGAGGTCATTACAAAAACGTTCCATGCCTTCTTCCAGTATGGCATCTTCTCGTTCGTCCTTGTATCTCCTAAACAATTCCCCAATCCTCTGAAGTGACGATTCCTCGGTGCCGGAAACAGGCTCTTTCTTTGCATCCCCAGAGAAAGTTGGAGGTTGACTAGAATCTAAAGCAGTATCCGTTTTCTTTGTCCCATTGACAAGTATGTCACCAGAGGATTTTGCACATACTGAGGTATGTTCTTCTTTGTGAACTGCACTTCTTTTGCCATGAGACTTGCTGCTAGATTCTCTATCTCCATTTTTGCTGCCCAGGGTGGAAGAAGGATTCTTGCACTTAGTGACACACTGGCCCATGTTGTTGCAAGCCCAGCTTTTAGAGCAGTCCCCTTCTGATCCGACGCCCTCTCGGCTGCTGTTCAATGAACTTCAACATGCCATCAGTGGGAGTCGACTAACCTGGAAATAAGGTTTAAAATCAAATCACTGTTTTCCCACGGAGACCATATTAAGTAGCTAAGTAACATTCACAGAAAAATAAACAAGAGACTAACTTCAGGAGTTTAAGCTTTGCTTACTGAAGAGGAATAATGTACAGAAAGCTAGTGTATGCCATAAATACAGGCAATTTCAACTAAGGTCTTTTGCTTTACCTAGAAATCAATGCAGCTCACTCAGCAGCTGCAGTATACTAACGGGTCCTAATAAAGGAAATTCCTAAAATTCTTACTGTAACATAGGTTACAAAGAGGTTGATTCATGTGCAGAATTCATCAAGACAGACTACTCCAACCCAGAAATATTTTAGAGGAAATCATTTAAAAAACCATGATACACTTAACATATAGAATACAAGACTGTGAAACAAAGCAACATAGGCCAAGGACACTATGTTCTGTCAGAAACCCCAGCATTAACTGGCTTTTTGTTGGCTTTGGTCAGTTTCTGACCAACATCTGAAATCTAGTTTTTTGTTTTCACATATGTATGCATGCTGCATGTTTACAGAGGGGGGAGGTGGTTAAAAGGGGACACGCATCTTTCCTGGAAGATTATAATATGTATTTAATAGAAGGGCTATTCATGGTTTCAAGTACCTATCCCAGTCCCTTGGGAGAGAAAGAGTATGAGGGGCTGCAGGGGGATTTTCCAATGAAAGTTTCACACACACATACTAAGGAATTAATACTTCCAATTTCAGTTTATAAATTTAAACCAAAACCCATAATTGCTTTTGTAGCCATTTCATTCTAATCAAATTATGAAAGTTATACGCTCTATAAAAAAGTGGTTTTACCCATGCACAAAGATTCAGATTAAAAACTAAAAGAAATCCTTTGACAACTATCATGCCAAGGGGCAGCAGTTTGAGGGCTTAAACATTTAGGAAAATCAGAGTAACTCAAAGTACAGATTTGTATATCTTATTTCTCCTCCTCAAGTCCACCAGTCATAACTATTGGTTTGTATCTTGCCGCCGTCAATTAAGCAACAGCCTCCAATGAGAAACTGGACTTTTAGTGCCTTTTCATTACAGCTTCCCTGTTACTTTACTGCCACAACCTGGAACCAGTGAGAGATGAGAAAAGGAAGCGTAAGTAACCAAGGTAAAATACAAAAAAGGCAAATAGAGAAAGATGCGTTATTCCTTCCTGCCCTTTGTCTGTTCAGGTTGTAAGTGCTTCAGGACTTGGATCTGTAATTGTAAGGCAGTTGCCAGCTACCACTACCAGAAGTGGTACCAAGGGCAAATGATTGCTTCAGAAACTAAGGGTATGTTTACACTGCAATCAGAGGTGTGACTGCAGCACATTAGTTATACTGGAGCTAGCTTTAGTCTAGCTAGCACTGGTACCAACGGCAGTGCTTGCTAGCCGCCCAAATACATACCCAGCGTATCAGGCAGGCTTGTACAGCCTGTACAGAAGCCTGTGCTGCTGCTGCTTCATTGTTCTAGGTACCAGCACTAACTAGATTAAAGCTAGCTAGGGTATGTCTACATGTACTGCAATCAATCACACACACACACACAGTCCCCCCAATGCAGTGGAGACATACCCTTAGAGCCTCTTCCTCTAGAGGAGTCTTTAATAGTGAATGAATATAAAAAATTCCAGAAAACTAATTCAACAGAGGTGGCCATTTTGAGTCCTCAAGTAAGCAACAGCAATTTAATCATTATATTTTCTCTCATCCCACAAGCAATAAATTCATATATGTTTATCTTGTTTTGACCATTTGTTCCGATGGTGGTAGGTAAGGCTGTTAGTTTCACAGTTCACTCAATATACTGTAACTCAGCCATTATGGCTCTGTTTCCCCCCGCTCTAAAAACCAAAACAACTTTTTCCTCATTATCCCATTCAGTTTGCTAGAATCTAGAGATGGAAGAGACTTCTTAGATACTGAACAGGCATCCTGTGGTTCCAACAGTCCAAATCCTTGACATCTTTTAGGTAATCTGCATCATTTGAGATACCATTTGTATATGGGGGCAAGTATTCATTTAGTGTTTGTAAAGCTCTGATTTAACAGTGCTATCTATATTAGTTTATATTTTAAGGGTTCGCTTAATTGTTTTTATTTTCCCCCAATTATTATAAAAACGGCTGCTTGTTTAAAAAGCCAAATGCTACTTGACATTACTGTTCTAGCTCTTTGATAATTAAATCTGCAATCTGCCTACAGGTCCACTTTGCCACTTTCCCCAACAGTTTGCATCACAGTAATTTCACTCTACTGAAAGTCAATCAATTGTGAATGGAACACTACTGTATTGAACGCAAATTCCAGGATACCAACTCCCTCCTGGATTTACTTAAATTGATCTGAGTCTGAATCCCAATTGACTTGTGAATGGATGGCTAATAGCTCTATCCCCTTCCAGAAGTAATACGCAGTACTTAGGTAACTGAATAATGTAGCTACCACAGATTAAGTTTTTGTTTTTAAAGTAAAGCATGGAAGAGAAACTGAGTAAAATGAAAATCCAGCCTTATAGCAAATATTTTTTAGAAAGGTAGGCGTCTGGCAGGGTATAAACCATCATGCATATGGGTGTAAGACAACCTCTAGCTGTTGGGAGTTAGGAAAACTTTCCCTCTGGGCAGGATATCCCATAACTGCCAACTAGTGCATGATTTAGTGCAGGTACTGGCCCAAGCCAGAGGCAGGATACTGGATGGATCACTACATGGATCACTGATCTTATCCAATATGGCAATTCTTATGTTCCTATACATCTAGAAAGAAGAGAAGAAAGTTCACATTGCATGATTGTGATTTACATAAGCAAGCTTCAGAGTAGCAGCCGTGTTAGTCTGTATCCGCAAAAAGAATGAGGAGTACTTGTGTGGCACCTTAGAGACTAATAAATTTATTTGAGCATAAGCTTTTGTGGGCTACAGCCCACTTCATCGGATGCATGTAGTGGAAAATACAATAGGAAGATTATATATATCACACACAGAGAACATGAAACAATGGGTGTTACCATACACACTATAAGGAGAGTGATCAGTTAAGGTGAGCTTTTATCAGCAGGAGAGAAAAAGCTGTATGTGTGATTTTTGTTCTCCTGCTTCCTAAGTAACGATTGGTTTCACCACGGAAAAAGATTTCTGATATTTTTTAAGTCTGGTCATGTCATTTTTTACAATATGACAACGTTGATCTCATTACTACTTTTCCTAATGACTGTGATTATATTACATAGCATGAAGGTCTCAGTCAGTCAATGTTATTAACAGACGCTGTAGGTGAGAAGATCTTATCGTCATGGTAGTTTCAGAAAATGCTGTCAGAAGTTAGTTTTAGGTTAACCTATATTGTGCAACTTAACCAAGTCTATTGTTTCAAATAAGCGCCTGCCCACGCACCTCTCCCCTTCAGAAAAGATTTTCCTATATTCCAATCCATCTGTCTTTTATTATGAGACTAGCTGTCTGTTAGCAGTGCTTTACTAATAATAGCACAACACCCACACCAGCAGAGCCCAGACAGTGTCAGCTATTTGTCCAGAAATGGAACATCGCCCTTCCCTCTACTGAGTAGCTGTTCCAAAACGTAATCCTACCTACTACAAGCAGACATCAGAAGAGATTTAAAGTACCACTGTTGTAATTCCTCACTTCTCTTGTAGTATAGGAAACCTGAGGCAACGTTCCAATTCTTTTAAGTACTCTTGCTCCAAAAATAGCAAAACCAGCTTAAAAAAAAAAAAAAAAAAGTGTCCAGCTACCTCCACAGTCAATTTCTCCACATATCTTGTTCTGCAACTTTCTGGTTGTTTTCCAATGTTGCTTCAGTGTGGGAATGCTGTTCTCACACTGCTGGATCCACTCCGCTTGCTTGCTAGTCTTTTTTGCTTCCCATTCCACTAGTGTTTCAAAAGTGAGAGATGCAACAGAATGGGATGGAGAAAAGAAAATTGTGCACATGGGGAATTATATTTCTTATTGGGAGAGATGAGATCCAATTGCAGCATCAGGAGCTATGGTGAGAGTTCAGACTTTAGAGGGGATCAGAAAAAAAAGCTGCTTCTGATTATAAAATGAGTATAGGAAATAAGCAACATGATCTCGGTCATCTAGTATGACCAAGCAAGCACAACTGAAACTTGAGGAGCTGATTCTCAGTTAGAATGTTAATATGAATGAGTAAGTTCAGATGTATCCAAATATTAAGATCGTTGTATTAGAAGGCAGTGTAATTGCCAGAAGCCGTAAGGACAGAGTAAAAAAAATGTACACTAAACATATTTATAAATAAGTGAGTTGCAATTTGATAAAAACATCAGGACAAGTAAATAATGATAAAAACTAGAGGAAAAAGCTGCAGGTACCACTAGTTATAGACTACTACTGCTAGAGAATAAAATCTGGGACCAAAATCTGAGGAAATCAAAGCCACGGGATACTGTACTCCTGAAGGATTTTGACTACTCAGACAGCTGTTGAGCAACAATTTACAGCTAAGCATGAATCATCTAGAGAGGTCTATGTTATGAGGAAGACAGGCTCATGAACCAGAAAGTGGAGAAGCCATAGCACCATTGTGAATCTACTGTTTCCAGCCAGAAGGAAGCAACTGAAAACCCAGAGCTAGTAGTCACCACCACTAAGAATAAGATTTGCAGACCTCAATATTACACATGAAATAAAATTAAAAGGTAGAAACCATTAGGAAGATCTTATTAATACAGCCATTAATTTTAAAATGTGGGTAAGAAAGTAATTGGGGAAAAAGTGGGTAAGAAAGTAACTGAAGGGAATAAAACTGACTCCTTCATAGCAATTATTTTTGAAGTCAAAGAAATAGGAACATTCCATAAGAATGGCAAAAAGCCAGCAGGTTTGGGGTTTTTGTTGGGGGTTGGAGGGTTCAGTTAAGCAATGCCTTCAGTTTAACTGCAACCACTAATATAATGGAACCAAGAGTGAGACAAGAATCCGTTAACACCTGAAGAATAATGAAGTCATGAGCAATAAACAGCATGTGGTTTATAGAAGAAAAATAGCACCAGAATTTTTTAAATTAAAACTTACAAAATTGAAAGGAGAGCAATAGGACAAAAATGTCAGGAGGTGTCAGGGGAAACCCAAAACAGATCTCCCTTCGTTGCATGAAAGAAACAAAAAGTTTAGGGATTTCCACTACAAATGGAAGTTCAGCCACGCTAATTGGTATACCCCCCCTTCCATCCTAACCCAGGGAGCATACTCCATGGTAACAGCATGGCTGAAGTTCTGCAGGATATCCTCACTGTCTCAGCATCTCCCAGCAAATCCATACAAAGTTTCCAACAGAAATTAATCCAGACTCCTACAGAATCCTGGATGTATGGCATGACAACATAGGATCCAGAGGAGCAGAGGCTATTGGGAGCAGCATGGATGTTCCAGCTCTGTTCAGATGCTCCAGAACGCGTAGTATTTCTTAGGATACATGTAAGAGGGTATTACACTGCTACCTTTTCAGGCTCTTTCACTTTTCCTCCTATCCATCCAAGGTTTCCACCTTGGAAACTTTACAGATGTCAACTCTAGTTATCTTACTCTGAGAGGGGAATGGTCAGGCTGCTCTAATAGCAGTTTTACCTTCTCAAATGTCTATTCAGCGTCACAAAAAGTTTAATACTTACATAAAAAAAGAAATGATCCCCCATGGATTTGAGATTAAGTTTCCTTCAGACTTCCAGGTCTCCACATGGAATGCTGTAAAACAAGAGGACTACTCAGAAACCTTTACACTTTAAAAGCAGACTGCAATAACTGTAAAATGCACCTTTAAAAATACAACCAACTACTACTATATATGAGAACACCTGATGAATTTGCAATTTTTTTTACACAACTAAAATCTATTTGTTGTAATAGTAACATTTCTACAAACGATGTAGCCTTTCAATTAGTCAGTGATTAGAGCGATATTAGCCAGCATTAGCTCAGTTTCAGAGATAATTAGCATCAGATTACTACATTGTTATTTGTACCCAGAATATAATTAAGGTATTGGATACAGCAACACATTTTATCTCAATGGAAGTTTCAACTTACAGCCATTTCAGTAGACTGCACTTTTATGACTTTTAGCAAGGTGCTTCATTTCTTGCATTCAAGACAAGTTAGAGTGCATACTCTAGTATATGCACCAACCAGCAATTAGTAGCAAGTAAGGGGACATCCAATCCCTAGGAGAACCAAACACACACCACTTTCAGTGTAGCTCTACTCTGAAAAGGGACCGTCCTCCCCCCCACCCCAAAGAGCATTGTAAAGTTCCACGTTTATTGTGCCTCATGGACGTCCAGATAAAACACAGGCAGGGTATGTCGAGACTAGAGCTGGAAAGCGTGAATTGCAGCTGGAGGCAACATACACACACCAGCTCAGAGTTCAAATAGAAAATACAAAAACCACAAAAATAGAAGTATAGCCGCAACAGTGCAAGCGGCAGAAGGCACTAGAAGATGATGCCCTGAGTAAGAACCTGTCCAAGACCACAGGACAGGTTAGCCGCTCCCGCCAGTCGCGCTGCCAGTTACACTCTCGCTGCCATTTTTGGCGTGTTCGTTCTGATCAAGCTTGTGCAGGTATGTCTCCCTGAGCTGGAATTTACACCTTCCGGCTCTAGTGCAGACACAACTATCTTTCTTGGCAAACAGAGGGTTTCTTAACTCCCAGCCCTGCAAACTCAACCCCAAATCTGAAAAGCAGGCTGGGTTCTCTCCGGCTTATGCAACAGAAGTTCTGATTGCAGAACCTACTCAACAACTGTGTTCATGCACAAGTTAGAAAAGAATCTCAGCTCACTCTTCTGGAGTGGCATTGGCTCTGCAGTACTAATAAGAGTAGTAAAGAAGCACACATGGCTCAGTACATTCAGGGAGCAGAATCAGTTGATTGAGAGGTGCCACTTCTTTGCTCACTGTTTAGATTGGAATGGCTTGTTAAGAAGCAAGCTGGACACTTGCTCATACCCACAGAGCTTTTCCAATGGAAAGCAGTAGGGAGTGGATGGGGAAATGACAGTCCATGTTTCCTTGAACTGCTTTTGACCCCCATATCCATGCTGCTCCAAGTACTCCAAAAAGAACCAGTTCAGGGTAAAGCAGCTTCAAACGACAGTGTGAGTTCAAGGAATTGGGCATCTGAGAGCATCTAAAAAAAAAAAAAAAAAAAAATCTCTGAAGTTGTCAGGAAGTGCTTTTACCCATCCTCGGGGAAAAACAGCACAGAGACAACATTTTAACAGTTTTTATATATTCCACCTTTATGACAAACTATGCTTTAAGCAATTTGATGGGGGGGGGGGGAGGAGACTGCTTTTTCAGGAAAGGGCTACACCGTTCAATACTTATCTGAAAATATCATGAGTCTGGGCCATCAAATCTGTGTCTCCAGTTAACTACAGTACAAAATGCAAAGAGTAAATTTAGTTCTGGAGATACCAAAGACTGATGTAATTCAGGCCTAGCTAGTGAAAGCCAACGTTTTCCAGGGTATCGTGAAGTAGTTTCCACCTTGGCTGACCTGTGGATACGTACTATATAGTGCCAGATGCCAGCAATTTTAACATCTGTTAAATTAGTCAGCTCCAACCTTTCCCTAGTTATTTTTAAATCAGTTGTGTTGCACATTGCTGGGTTCAAACTGTACAGTAAGTACCCTGATGCTTGTATCAATCTCTAAATAGCTCCAAACATCAAGAGATAGTTGGCTTCAAAGCTGGGGTTTTTTTTTAAACAGAAGTTCTTACCACTGGTTTGCTAAACTTGTAAGGTTAGACTTACCCACACCTCACAACGCTAACGTGTGGGATTCAAAATAAAGAATAAGTTTGAGCTAGCAGTTAGGGAAGTCCTAGCTACTCAAGTATATATTTAAAGGTCCTCCAGAAGATCAGAGGTGAGGACCAATGTACACTTTAATTAGGTCCTTGGGTCATGGCTACAAAGTTATGGTGGCCATGTGCTACTGTCAGTTCATAACGTCTCCCTCACTGGTGACACCAAAAATTTCTGTTGACAAGGCAATTTAGAAGATGGCCCTTAACTTTTTAGTTGTTTAGTACTCTGTGGAAAAAAGATTATGCAAAAAGTCATCAAGAGCACCATATCTTCCCCCACTTTTCCTCCCCTTCTGCTGGATATCATGCAGTGGTTTTAAGACTTTTTGGCATCTCCTTCTGGCTTCCCATGCTTCCCCATTTTGGTGCTTTGGCACTCTTGATCTCTGCAAGAAAGGCATCGTTTTAATATGGAACGGCTGTAAAGGCAGAATAACTAGTGTTCTAGTCGCTTTCCTTCCAGGTGTAAGAGCTTCTGCAGTTGAGAATGAAACAGTTATCTTTGTGAGGAAAACAACAGTAGTATGATCATACTCTTTTTTGCCCTCTTCAGCAGGCTTTATATACAAACAGATGGAGGCGGATAGAAATGGACTTGGGCCACGTTTCCACTTGGAAGGCTTTGCCAGTACAGGTATACCGGCAAAGCACTCCTACTATGGACAAAGCTTATACTTGCAAAGGTGCCCTTTTGTCAGCATAGTGTATCCAGCCCCAGTCCTCCTCTCTCCTCCCACGAAGCAAAATAAGCTAAACTGGCAGAATAAAGCATCTATACTAAGGGCTTTTGCCAGCTCAGCTATATTGGTCAGGGATCACATGTCTTCACATCCCTGCTAGACATAGCTATGCCTAAAAAAGTTTGTTGTATACAACTGGCTTTAGTCCCATCCATTGCAGAAGTAGATCTGTGTGAAATATTTCACAAGGAAGCCTGAAAACAGGAAAGGTTTTCCAGGTTTTGTGGTAATTGAGGAGCTCTAATCAGGTATGCTGAGGTTCAAGAACCTTTCAGTGAACCCGAGAAATTTTATGAATATGAGTGAAACCACTCCAATTCTGGTTTTGCACAAATTCAAACCAAACAAAATTCTAATGTCAGATGAGTTTTGCTTTGAGTTTTGGGTCCAAACCCCGGGGATGTGAACCCAGATGAATCAAAACTGGAAAAAGTTTGCACAAACTTCTGCAAACAGAATATTTTATTTTAGGGTGCGGGATTAATACACACATCCTGTGCATGAGACCTATTAAAAGAGAAAAGCGATTAGGATCACACAAACCTCCCTAGTTTGTCTTTGCAGCCAGCTCTGTATGAAAGTGACTGAGTGCAATTTTGGCTGCTGCTACTTGTGGGCGAAATTATAGTGAAATCAAGCGATGGAAGAGCTGAACACCACATTGCTCAATCAGCAGGCGAGTTGGAATTTTGAAGCCTACAAACGGTTAGGATCTGCTGAGGTGAAGCTCTCTCTCAAGGGAATCCTTAAATTAAGTAAGAAAAGTCAGTTTAAAGTTGAGCTAGATAGGGAAAGGAAGTGTGGAATCAGGGGACAAACCCCCCACCTTTGAAATGTCATCCTATATTTCTAGAAGCCAGTTTACAGCAGCTCCAGAAACTCACTACAACTGCAGCCAATGTTTTTGGGCCAATTAGCTATGCCAAGAATCAGAATTGCAGACACTTCGTAGTAGCATGAACTGCGACCATCTTCCAACATCTATAGCTACCCTGCAACGAGTCCCATAATAGCTGGGAAGTAGTTAAGAATTTGTTAAACGATCATGTCTAGACATTGTGTTAGCAAAAGTAGTAGTCTAGGAATGTACCATTAAAGAAAGTTTTCCTTCCATGCACTCCGCACAGAAGACACCTATTCTGCTATGTTCTTTATCCAAATGCATACTATGAAAGGGAAAGAGCAATAATATAAAACATCAAATGCTTCCAAATTGTAATAAATACAGTCTAAAAAAATTAGCAGTAGGTGTTTCAGCCCATCATGCTGTGTTAATTTTAGAACAAGGCTAGCTGAGGAAAATAGACTGAAGAACAAAGTGAAAGATGATAGGAGAAGTCATATCTAAAAGACTGACACATTCTGTACCTTGGGGGAGCATCCTGTAACCCCTGATACTCCTCATCTGTATATAATTGTGATATTACATATAAAGCATGCCTTATAAGGTATCAGGGGAAAGATTAGGATCTGCTGAAAGTCATTTCTCTATCCATATATGTATATCATTAATGCATAGGAAGTTATGAGAATTGTGTTGTATGGTTGTCACTAAAACATGCTGTAAGTTGGGGAATCAGCCACATATTAGCTCCCCACAGGCAACAGCAAGGAAAGTAACCAAAACTTGGGTGGGGTGTCAAACAACCCATCAAAAGCCATTGTCCAGCAAGGGAGCTACAATTTAATGACTCACCTGCATGAGGCCACACCAGGGGAATTGCTCAACCTTGTCTGGAGATTCAGCAATGCCCCCAGACATGCCTGGACTTGTACTCTCCAAGCACATGGGACTGAGGATATAAAACAGACACAGTGGCCACATGCTGGGCCTTTCTCCTTCACCCACCTATGCTGCAAGTAACAAGGACACTCTGAAACTCTAACTGAGGGGCCTGGCCCATGAACTGCAATATCCAGTGGGGTGAGAAAAACTGCTTAGTCTAGTTCAGGAGTCAGCAATGTTCGGCACGTGGCTCGCCAGGGTAAGCACCCTGGCGGGCCGGGCCAGTTTATTTACCTGCTGACACGGCAGGTTCGGCTGATCGCGGCCCCCACTGGCCGCAGTTCGCTGTCCCGGGCCAATGGGGGCGGCAGGAAGCCGTGGCCAGCACATCCCTCGCCCGCGCTGCTTCCCACCGCCCCTACTGGCCCGGGACAGCAAACCGCGGCCAGTGCGGGCCGTGATCGGCTGAACCTGCTGCGTCAGCAGGTAAATAAACTGGCCCGGCCCGCCAGGGTGCTTACCCTGGCGAGCCGCGTGCCAAACGTTGCCGACCCCTGGTCTAGTTGTTGCCCAGTCTAATCGGGTTGAGAGTTTAGACTACCTGTTTGTATTTTTTTCTTTTTTGGTAACTAACTAACTTTTTGCCTATCTTTTGTAGTCAATACATTTGTTTTACTGTTTATCTTCATCAGTGAGTTTGCCTGAAATGTGTGGTAAATCTGCTCAGGTTTTGCAAAGGCTGGTATATACCCACTTTCCATTGATGAAGGGGTGAACCAATTAATAAATCTGCATTCCTCATCTTGAGCAGTGCGAGACGGTATATTCCTGAGGTTTACGGCTGGGAGCGGGGGGAATTTGGAATTCTTTCTCCGTGAGATTCATGAGTGGCTCTGGGAGCATTCATGCAATATAGCTGGGTGTGGGGTCTCCACATGCGGTCGTGCTGAGTGATAACAGCACCTGGAGGGGTTTGCTGCTGGTCACTAGCAAGGCATTGTGAGAGACAGCCCAGGCTGGGGAGAGTTCAGGGGGCACAGCGGTCCCACAGTCCCAGGCTGCATCCTGGGGATCCCGTCACAGGTACTCACAACTAGTTTTGTTCTTTAGAAGACCCAATCCTTGAAGTTGCTTTTGGATCCCTTTGCTTTTTCAACAAAGGCAGCCCATCACACTATCCTTGCATTGTTTCTTGGATGTTTTCCTTCTTCCAAACCTCTATCTTTTATGGCCAGAACCACAAAGTAACCACAGAGTTTGTTATTTTTCATTTTCTATTGAACATCATTTTTTAAAAGTTTATAAATCCTTTGGACACAGGTACAATATCATGGGCTATATCCTGTACTTGTAGATGGTGAGCTGATGATTTCTTTGGTCTTCTCCATATAAGCTATAATCCTAAGAAGCCCGTCATGCAACCCAGAAGCCTGCTTAGCACATTAGCTTTTCTTATTATGTATACTACAGTTGCCCCCAGAAGCTCCATCTGAGACTGCTAGGCTCAGTACAATAATAGTGTGAAACAGACTTTGCTTTGAAGAGTTTATGGACAATGGGTGGAGGGGAACCAAGCCACAGCCAGATGAAGTGACCACTCAAAGGTATGGAGTCAGTTAGTGGCAGAACGTGAACCAGAACCCGAGTCTCCTGCCTCCCAGTCCAGTTCCTATCCTCTAGATACTTTTAAATGACAACATTTTAACAAGTAAATGAATATTTCTTTCACTGCATGATACTCAGATTTGTTCCTCTTTGCTTCAGAAGCAAAGATGTTTTTACTGATAGCACTAGTCATCTCCAGCCATTTAAAGATTAAAGGTCTAATTTTCATAATTCCTTATTGACTTCACTGGCAACTCTGGATCCTTAGCCACTCTGAAAAGCCAAGCCGTAAGCTTACTGATTTTTTAAATGCTAAAATACTAATAGCCAAGCGTGTTATTTCCAGAGTTCATTATAGGCTTTAGCATAACTTCATTGTTACTTGAGGTTTCTAATACAGAAGTTATGAATAACCAAAGTAGCACACCAGCACAACCACTAGCAAAATTAGCAAGTATGCTAAGCTGTCATGCCATCATATTGCACAAGCTAAGGGCAATAAGGCTGCAGGGTAAATGACAAATGTAAGGTATGATAGTAAAGTTTTTGATACTGATGTGCAGAATCCTAGATTCATAGATTCTAAGGCCAGAAGGTACCACTCTGATCATCTAGTCTGACTTCCTGTATAAAAAAGGCCAGGGAACTTCCCCCAAAAAATTCCGGCAGGAGATTTTAGAAAAACATTATTGTAATTTAAAAAATCTCCAGTGATGGAAGATCCACACATTTTGGTAAACAGTTCCAATGGTTAATAACCCTCACTTGAAAATTTTTTTACCGCTATTTCCAGTCTGAATTTGTCCTGCTTCAACTGCCAGACGATGTGTTTGGAAGTAGCTGGCCTGCAAGCACTTATCTCATTGAACATTATCGATTTGCTCAGGACAAAATAGAATCTGTAGAAAACTCTGCCCAGACTACAGTCAAATCAGCTTGAGTAGGAGACAACAACTCCCTCACTCCCAGCAATAAGCAAATGTAATTGTAAGACTAATGTTTTAGACAGCAGTATGAATTAAACATGCTTGTGGGACTTAACCTGTCTTACTTTCCTTAAGAATTCTTAGAAGTTGTGAGACTGCTTCTATTTTATAAGAAAATTAAATCTAGTTTTGGTCAAAGCCAAGTAGGTCTGTCAATGTAAGTATACTTAATTGATTCTATATGTAGAAAATAAGAGTACTGGAAAGCAAACAACTGCCGACTAACGTATAAAATTGAACTTTTCTCCCCAAAAGCAGATCCTGCTTCAGCTGATTAATAGTGTTATGACACAGGTTCAGTGCATGGTGGGACATCTTGGCATGAGTGGGAAAGACCCAAACTGTAGGGTAGTAACTTTGGCAACTTGTTGGACAAGTTGTAAAAGTCTAAAAAGAGGAAAATGCCAAAATACCTAATAAAGTCAGGTTTTAGAATTCAGATGCTCATAGAAAGTTTACAAAAACTTTGCTATCCACCTTAAGATTTTCATTATTATATTGTAATTTACATGTTAGCGCCACACAAGAATTATTTGTTCTGAGCACAGTCAACTCCCAAGGAAATTCCTTCACTGGCCTGGGGGCAGTATTTAAGTTCTGTATACAGGATTGTTTTAAATAAAATCTTAAGGTAAATGGACGTGATTAAGAATAAAAATTTAACAAGAATATATTTGGACTTCTATACAGTTTGTTTATTTTGAAAACAGAACCTAAGAACCGCCATACTGGGTCAGACCAAAGGTCCATCTAGCCCAGTATCCTGTCTTCCGACAGTGGCCAATGCCAGATGCCCCAGAGGGAATGAACAGAACAGGTAATCATTAAGTGATCCATCCCCTGTTGCCCGTTCCCAGCTTCTGGCAAACAGAGGCTAGGGATACCCTCCCTGCCCATCCCAGCTAATAGTCATTGATGGACCTATCCTCCATGAACTTATCTAGTTCTTTTTTGGTAAGTAAAGGAGAAGATAATATTAAACTACCTGCAAAGGCCCGATTTCCAAGTTCTGCTTTCTGTATTAGTAGCAGCATAAGGAATGCAACCTCTGACTCGGTTTAGAAGTTAGCAAAATCACCATCAATAGCTACACCAGAAATATAGAACCCTTGAGTGCTTGAACTCAGGTTATAACCAATAACAAAGCCTTTTAGTTCTCCTTTAGAAGGTTTTGTTTGGTTGGTTGGTTTTTTTTGTGTTTTTTAATAGCTTGAGCCAATACACGCATTCTGATAATAGCTTGGCACTTAAACAAAAATAATAATAAAGGCAGCTTTCACTTCACCTTTGAATTCATTAGATGATTGTTCACTTTTTAAAAATTAAAATGTACCAACCATAATAGCTACACTCTTTATTAATGCACAGAAGGCATAACATACAACTTCAGATACAGAGTTATATATGAAGTTTCGATACTTTATGCACTTTATCTTCAGCATTTCTGAAGTGTCTATTACATTGGTATCTAAATATTGAACAAGCGTACTGTGAAGCCTTCCTATATTGAAAATTCTATAATGCAAACATTTAATATTCAGCTTGGGAATAGTACCACTGCCCCATATACAAATACCCACAAACTAAAGGAGGTTTGGATTCAAACTTGTTTGCTTGAACCCATCTCTAGAAGACAAACACACACTCTTGATTTTTTTATAGTAATCTCTAATGTTTGTCTGAAGAGACTGGCCTTTTCCCGTCCCCATAAGGCTAACAAAGGGTCAGACTGAGGCTTAGATACATGAAAGCAAAAAGAAATTAGATTGTAAAAGCTAGGAAATCCAGAGTAAAAATTGCTGCTCATCCACTTTTGTGCAAAAATAAAAACAGAATCTGTGCATCACACACTCTTGTTGAGATCTGTTTAATATTTATGCCCAATGACACATTAACAGCAGCATGACAGCCTTAGCTATCAATTTGCTCACTTTTTCAGCTTAACTTTTCGGCTATAATGGAAAAACTGACAGAAGTTCAATAGTAGCACTACTGGTTACTAAAACGTTTGCCTGCTCTAAAGCACATATTACAGAAGCAATGGTGCTATTTAGAACTATTCTGTGAAATGTCGGTAAAGTATCATAGCTAGGGCCCTACCAAATTCAGGGTCCATTTTGGTCAATTTCACAGTCATAGAATTTTAAAAATAGTAAATGTCATGATTTCACCTATTTAAATCTGAAATTTCACGGTGTTGTAATTGTAGGGGTCCTGAGCCAAAAAAGGAGCTGTGAGGGGGTTGCAAAGTTATTGTAGGGAGGCTGCGGTACTGGTACTCTTACTTCTTCCGTGCTGCTAGAGAGCAGCGGCTGCTGGCTGGGAACCCAGCTCTGAAGGCAGAGCTGCCCCCAGCAGCAGCACAGAAGTAAGGATGGCATGATATGGTATTGCCACCTTACTTCCGCACTGCTACTGGCGGAGCACTTCCTTCAGAGCTGGGCACCCAGCCAACAGACGCTGCTTTCCGACCACCCAGCTCTGAAGGCAGCACAGAAGTAAGAGTGGCAATACTATGACCCCCTGCGACTCCCTTTTGGGTTAGGACCCCCAATTTGAGAAACACTGGCTTCCCTTGTGAAATCTGTATAGTATAGGGTAAAAGCACACAAAAGACCAGATTTCACGGTCCATTATGCCTTGAATTTGGTAGGGCCCTAATCATAGTCCATGCTTTAATCTAGTCTGACCTCCCTACATTTTGTTCAGTTCTCTGCAGTATTCCTACAAATGACCAAAGAGTTCTTGACTATATCGGAGCAATAGTGCCTCAAGCACCATTCTTCCATTGCTCAAATGCTCCCATTAAAGAACACTTTTCTAATATCTACCCTAATTTTTTCCTTCAAGATATCAGTTCTTCCATCACTTCCACAAATTATTAAATAAATCTCTAAATAATTCCCATTCGTATATCTATCTTGAAGGCATTTATAGACAACAGGAGTATGTTGGATTCTCTATTCTACAGAAGCATAGCTCCCTCAGACTCTCTTCAGGTCTTAGCCTCCAGTTCTTGGATCACTTTTATTGCCCTCGTTTGTAATTCTTTTATCATATTTGAACTGTGAAGTTCAGAACCTCACACAGAATGTGAAGCGAGAGGTACATAAGGCTATACAACTACCTCACCTGTTCTACAGGTGATCCCTTTATGTAGGCATAAACAACACATACTGATTATATTTGCCACGGCATCAGAGCTGCAATTTCATATTTGGTTTTCCAACTACCATCATCCCTAAGGCTCTCAGACTCTCTGAATAACAAAGTTGCCACTGCTAAGCAGTTCCCAAGACGCTATGTCATGGCAGCATGAAGTTACAGTAGATGTCAGCTAAAGGATTATAGTTAGCACTCTTGGGTTTACTGACCTTGATTTGTAACTACTTAACATTCCAGCTTATAAATATTTGACTCTTATGAGACTTCTAGACAAGATAAGAAGACTCTTGCCTGCCAAGATAACTCAGTTGTATAGAAGGGTGCCTAGCATTTGTACACACTCTTCAAGAGAACTAGTATATTCAGTTTACTAGGATCTGTTTACAGAGGGTAAATTGCAGTTGGCTCTTTACCAGAAGACAACACATGCTAACGTAAGTTACTATGCAATTACCATTGTTTCAAGTTGAGTTACTATGTCATTACTGCAGAATAACCTACAGTCAAGTATACAATTAATCCATGTCACCAGTGAAGATAATCCACAAAACATTAAAGCTATTTAAGATAGTGTTTGAAAAAATTGCTAGACACCCAACAGCCAGAGAACAAAGCCTGCCAGTCGGGGCAAATAAAGATGAAGGAGACCGAAAGATAAGAGGCAACCCCTTAATGAGAAACCCAGTTGCATGGAAGAAGGCAGGTTTTGGGATTCCTAGCAGGGTTGCTACAGGGCTCCTTTGTATCCACTGGCTAGTAAGCCTCTAATATTTCTAAACTGTATTCCGTCATCCCATCAGGATCCAGGATAGGAAAGATCTTTCCTCAGCCTTAGTTTTGGGAGTGGGAAGAATCTCCATTACTCTAACAATTCCCAGCCTCCACTTTTGGTGTCCTTCCATCCCAGCCAACAAAAATGTACTTAAATATTTCTAGAATACTCATTACTACAGTACCAAAATGCCTAATGGAACAGCTCAATTGTTTCTGCTGTTTGTACCTTTTACAAACACAGCAGAATGAAAGTGTGTCAGTTTCACCACTACCCACAGGGTTTTCAATAATAGTAGTGACACTAACCAGTATCTCTCACATCGACAACAGCGAAAACCACCAAGACTGCTGGAACTTGGGGCAACAGAGGCACTGACATTGTTTGCAGAGTCCAGAAGACAGCACTGGACCAGTTTATACTGGATTCACTTTTGGAATGTTATATTCACAGCTATAGAGGCTAAGATTCTTTTTAAAATGATAGCTCAGAATATTACTTTCCCATCTATCCTTCCAGTCCATACACATATTCATGGAACACAAGGTACAGGATTCTATCTATCTCCTACATAGGGCTGCAAGGAAGAAGCAGGCAGAGTTCTCTTCATTACCCTCATTGACATATATAGAAAAGAGGTCAGAACGTGGTCCTTTGAATTTGAAACCTGTCAGATAGTCTGGCAGCCTCTATCCTTTGGACAGTGCTCCTCCCAGTAATCTTTTTTTCCAGGCTTACAGAAAAAGCTGCCCTAGATTTTGTTGCCCAAATCACCCTTTCATCCCATTATTATTGATACTGTTGCCCTCCTTCGTGTTAAATGCTTAAGATCATAGCACCAAAGTGCTATTACAAAAATTTATAAAACCCAGTGAGTTATAGAAACTACTGCTATGATCACAGACTGAACACATCAGACAAGTTTATCAGGAACAAGACAACACTTATCTAAGAGCTAAAGCAAATCACTGCATTCTGAAGGCCACCAAACCCCATTTCTGGGATCTAGTGGCAAATTAGCGATCATACAGGTTATCAGTCTCAAGACTAAAGGAATCACAAGCGCATCAAGTTGAGCTGTGAAAGAGTATTACTGCTACAAACAAGTACACCCTTAGTACCTCAGAAATCTTTAAACAAATTTATGAATGCTGAGCTCTAGCTCATCATTAGCTATTATGAAATAATTCGAATAAAAAAAAAAACTGTATATCCCGAACTTTCCAACAAGTTTTAACACCAGTTGCACTGGAATTAAATCTAGTTTATCAACACAAATCAAGTACTCTACGGCCTCTGCAGCTCCTTTCCTTCCACCTGCGCTAATACTGATACTCAGTTGCATACTGCATGTTGCCTTTCATCTGAGGAGCTATAAAAGCTCTTCACAGACCATTAATTAAGCCTTACAGCACACTTGTGAGGCAATTTTTTTTAACAAATGAGAAAACAGAGCCAAGAACAGATCTCATGACTCCCAGCCCTATGTTTTAACCAAGAGACCATCCTTCTGCTCCTGATAAGTACCTGGAAAGTGAGTGATCAGAGACCCAGCAAAGTCTTTATTTGAGTTCAGGCACACTCAAGAACCACAAATGTTCAACATTACTTCTTTCCACTGTTAGTCCAAGTCAAATATTAACAACTACTAGCCATGTATTATATGTTTAACTAGATACTAGACATTTGTATTTAGAAAAAGATATCTTCTGACCATTCTAGTCAACTGCTTCCCCAAATTTAGAGACAGAATAATTAGTTTACGCTGGAAAAATCCTGAGTATTGGGAGCCTTCAGAAAATATAGCACTAGCTTAACCTGAAATTCTTCCTTAAGAGCCAAATATCAAGTATTGGAACGTAGTACTCTCTAGCAATTGTGAGGTTAAAAAAAACAAAAAAACAAAAACAACAACAACAAAATCGTTGTTACAACCCATACCACAGCCTAAAGGGTGGAATAATTAATTTAGAAAAATGTTCTGAAAAACAGGCAAATTGCCACAGAAATCAAAGGTATCCATGTATTTTATAAAACATAGCATCAATCGTTTTAGCTATGCTGAATAAAGAAATCCAAGTATTCCTTTCAATAATCGTAGTAGGAAAGGAAAGCAGGAAAGTCTTTCGAATTAATGTTTGCTTCAACATTGTTTACACAAGTTACTCCCAAATTGTTATTATTATTACTTATAATAATGTCTATATAACCTAAACAATAGGAGTGATTAGGGCACATTTGCAGCTTCCATGGTCAATATAAATACATACATGATGTATATGGAACTCTAAAAACCTGGCTGGGCAAGGTCAGCATTTTCAAATAAATAACTTCACCCACACATACTTTCTGAAACATACTATGAATGTGTATACACACACACACACACACACACACACACACACACATCATTTAGCATTAGATTATTGCTAAATATTTTTAAAAGAATACCTTTGTGGAGTGTGTTTATGAGCCAGCTGGTGGCCACCCTTCACCCTAAAGGTGGTTGTATTTCAATAACGATGTTGATAATTTATAGAAAGACATTTTAGCATTCTTGTACATAGCACCACAAACAAAATATGACCATCACTTCAACAGATACTATGAGTTAATCACTAATCCCCTTGGGGCCAGGGAACTATACTTCTCTTAAGCTACTTAAATGGCCTTCAAGTAGGAAGATCATATAAATAAAAGAGGTGAAAAAAAACACACTGGACCGGAACGTTAGATCACAGCACCACACGTTCTAGGTATGGAACAAAACTAAATCCTCCCACCCTTTACTTAACATACATTAATACTATGGGGTTTTCTCCATCACCCCTAATCCTGATAACCTCCAATAGCTCCAGAGGAAGAGTCTGTTTCTGTTTAAGGTCTAACCCTGAAACCGCTGTACCCTATACCTCTAAGAGGGGTATGTGGTGGGGAGAAGGAGATAGGCAGAGGAACTATTTGTTATCAGAGCGCTAGCGTTAGTTATTGTTGCAGGGGCTTTCGGATACAGGACCCTAGAAACCGCCCCCATTCAGATAGCAAAGGGATTGACACAGACGCCCCCCCCCCGCGGTCCATCGTCAAGAGATGCGGATACCCCCCCCCCCCCCCACACACACACACACACACAACCCTGTAAGAGGAACAGAGAGCCCACAACTTCCCCCCACTCTCCCACTCGGGCGGCAGAGACCCCACAGCCTCCCCACGTTTGGGGACAGAGCAATGGGCAAAGACCCTCCCCCACACAGGGGGCTGGAGAGCCTGGTTCCTGAACTGGGGCACTTAGGGATGATTCCAGTGGATGATGCTTCTTCCCAGCCCTATTATCTCTTTCTCCCGACCCCATACATCCCACCTACCCCTCCCGGCCCCCACAGCCCAGCACAGGCAAAGCCTCCCTAAAACGGACGGGAAGAGATAGGGTCCAATTCACTCACCCTCGGCAGCTCCCAGCCAGACTCAGCTTCGACCCCCTCCCTCCCCTGCATCACTTCCGGGGGTGAAGCGTCAGCTGGCTGCGTGCGGCGGCAACACGCAGCAGAGCGTCCCGACGCTGCACGTACAGTGAGGGAAAGAGAGGGCAAGAAACCTACTCCACTCCCGGCCGCGGTGAGTGGGGAACTCTATGCTGGAGCGAACCATTGCGTGAGGAAGGGGGGAATTGTGAGGAGGAGGAGGGCTATAGGGCGTTTGGTCCTGAAGGTAAATAATGAAGGGACGATAGAGGGGAAAGAGACCGATGCTGGGATGAAGAGAAGGCCTAAACCGGTATTTTGTGAACTGGTGTTGCCAACTTCCCCCCAGCCTCTTACATTGGTACAGTCCAGCCTGAAGGCGCCTAGGGGAGTAACCAGTGGGGTGCTGAGCGGGACCCGGGAACGGCTCCCTGCGGCCTGGGGGAGGGACTGGCGCAGAGCAGAAGGGGGCTGGGGGACGGTGGGCGCTGCCTCTTTGCTAGTGTCACCGAAAGGGCCCGCTCTGGCCCTGCTGGGGCGGGTAAAGCGGTGCTGCTTAGCCAGGCGGCCGGGACCCCCTGAGGGGCCGCCAGCAGGCTTCAGGGGGGCGCCAAGCCGGGCAGCGTTAGCCTCGCTGGGGCTCAGGGCAGAAAGCTGACGCCCCACCCCATGAAGCTGAAGCCCGGGTCCCTGAGCCCTGCCACCCGCGGCTGAAGCCAAAGCCTGAGCAACTTAGCTTTGTGGGGGCCCAGGCAATTGCCCTGCTTCTTACCCCAATGCCGGCCCAGGCCTTTTTATGCAGAAAACCAGTTGTTGTGGCACAGCTGGGCCACAGAGCGTTTATAGCATGTTGGGGGGAGGGGGGCTCATACCATAACATAAGAACAGCCGTACCGGGTCAGACCAAAGGTCCATCTAGCCCAGTATCCTGTCTACCGACAGTGGCCAATGCCAGGTGCCCCAGAGGGAGTGGACC
The DNA here is from genome assembly GCF_013100865.1 of Trachemys scripta elegans. Classification (NCBI taxonomy): domain Eukaryota; kingdom Metazoa; phylum Chordata; order Testudines; family Emydidae; genus Trachemys; species Trachemys scripta. The sequence continues at coordinate 16,409,715 of NC_048307.1, read as the reverse complement.
TAACAGGCAATGATCAAGTGATCTCTCTCCTGCCATCCATCTCCATCCTCTGACAGACAGAGGCTAGGGACACCATTCCTTACCCATCCTGGCTAATAGCCATTAATGGACTTAACCACCATGAATTTATCCAGTTCTCTTTTAAACTCTGTTATAGTCCTAGCCTTCCCAACCTCCTCAGGTAAGGAGTTCCACAAGTTGTGACTGCACTGCATGAAGAACTTCCTTGTATTTGTTTTAAACCTGCGGCCTATTAATTTCATTTGGTGACCCCCTAGTTCTTGTATTATGGGAATAAGTAAATAACTTTTCCTTATCCACTTTCTCCACATCACTCATGATTTTATATACCTCTATCATATCCCCCCTTAGTCTCCTCTTTTCCAAGCTGAAGAGTCCTAGCCTCTTTAATCTTTCCTCATATGGAACCCGTTCCAAACCCCTAATCATTTTAGTTGCCCTTCTCTGAACCTTTTCTAGTGCCAGTATATCTTTTTTGAGATGAGGAGACCACATCTGTACGCAGTATTCGAGATGTGGGCATACCATCAATTTATATAAAGGCAATAATATATTCTCTATCCTCTTTTTAATGATGCCTAACATCCTGTTTGCTTTTTTGACCGCCTCTGCACACTGCGTGGACATCTTCAGAGAACTATCCACAATGACTCCAAGATTTTTTCCTGACTTGTAGCTAAATTAGCCCCCCCATCATATTGTATGTATAGTTGGGGTTATTTTTTCCAATGTGAATTACTTTACATTTATCCACATTAAATTTCATTTGCCATTTTGTTGCCCAATCACTTAGTTTACTCAGAAAGTAAAAGGTTGAGAGCCCCTGCTGTAAAGGCCCCCACGCTCTCCTGCGCCCAGTGGCCTCTCTAGCTCCAGCCAAGCTGGGCAGCTTCCCAGGGTGGCCACTTTGGCCCGACTTCCCCTCAGTCCTGGCAGAACTTGGGCCAGGCCAACTCCAAGCAGTGCTGTGCCCATGTGCACCAGGTCCAATGCTACTCATTCAAATGTAGGGTTGCCAACCCTCCAGGATTGTCCTCCAGGAATTAAAGATTGATTTTAAATTAAAGATGTCATGTGAGGAAGTCTCCAGGAATTCATCCAACCAAAGTTGGCAACCCTAATCAAATTACCTCCTGTCATAGAAAAGTAGGCCCTCACCTGCCTACGGGTCTCCGTGCAGACAGGGTAATGGGTACTCCTGGTGCCTAGAGAGACTCCCATCATAGAGAAGCATCCAAGAATCAGCTTCCTGCAAACTTAAAAATGGGGATTCCTCATCTTGCCCTGAGCCCAGGGGCTCATGGTTCGGCCCTGTGGACCTTGCTGCTTGCACTGGTGGAGGGTCCCTGTGCAGGGCCTCCTTTTCCTGTTTTCTCCAGGTTGGGGACCATAAGGCTAGCAGATTCCCGATTCCCTAGAAACAGAGGTTCTTGCAACCTCCCCGCGTGGATAAAATTACACCCACTTGAAGTCCTACTTCCACTGCGGGTCCCAAGAACTATTTCGTGGGCCAGCTCTGAAGAGTTCAGTATAAATGAAAGTGAGGACTTTTTTTTTTTTTTGGAAACATTAAAACTGAATGCATATATTTAAGCTTTTAAAACACTCTCTAGTGCTGTGGTTCTCTTATTGTGGCCCATGAGCCAACAGTAGTCTGCAGAGCACATCCTGGAAACATTTTGAGAACCAAGCACTGGGGGAACAAGAGGGGAGATAGTGCATGAAAGAAGCTCACTTATTAAATGAGCCACAGAATAAAAAAAGTCAGAATCATTACTCTATGGCAGGGGTCAGCAACCTTTCAGAAGTGATGTGCCGAGTGTTCATTTATTCATTCTAATTTAAGGTTTTGCGTGCCAGTAATACATTAACGTTTTGAGAAGGTCTCTTTCTATGAGTCTATAATATATAACTATTGTTGTATGTAAAGTAAATAAGGTTTTTAAAATGTTTAAGAAGCTTCATTTACAATTAAATTAAAATGCAGATCCCCCTGGACCGGTGGCCAGGGCCTGGGCAGTGTGAGTGCTACTGAAAATCAGCTTGCGTGCCGCCTTCGGCACGCATGCCATAGGTTGCCTACCCCTGCTCTATGGCATTAATATTTATACCTATTCTTATGTTTGGAAACTGTTCCAGTGTTAGGAAATCTACTTATTTCTCTTCATGCATTCAGTTGCCTTCGGCTTAGAGCCAAGAAGCGAATAAGGTGCATCAATCTATACTTTACTTCATGTTCACATTCTCATATTTTATATGCCTCTATTATATAAGTAAGGTCATACAAGGATACTTAAGATTTTATTCCCTGGGATAAATTTGCCACATAGCATTAAAACTCTCTTCTCTGATTGTGATAACTATTAAGAACCAAACAAACTAGGAGGGGGTGTGGAAAGTTAAAAGCCAAGAAAACAAGCCCATGCCATTTTTGAATTGGTAGCAAAGTTAAATTGATATTGCCCTTGACTGCTTATGACCACTGTATGTTTTCAGTGTCAGGAGAGGTTTAAAAATATTTGAAGCAATAAAATTCCTTCCCCTATAATAGCCTGAATAAGGATTTTTCTCTTCAGTGTTTCACTTTTATTAGAAAATACAGGGTAGGATGCAGGATCCACATGTGCTACTTAGACTGGACAAACCATCAACAATTCTGAATTGTCAAACTCAAAATTATTTGTAGGATTAGTCCTGGACTAGATCTTTTCCATTTATTCACATGTAGTGCTGCATCAGTGCTATATTATAGTGTGGCTACTGCTACATGTTGTGGAGAATCAATTCTTGATTCTTTCCATTTGGGTGAATTTATATAGAAAGCCAGTTTTAAAATCTAGGCCATTGATTTACTATTTGAGTTGCATTCTTCTTGCTTTCAGTGTTCCTTATGCTTTCTGGTCAAGGGATTATTCAATACTTAGTGAAAGTTTAAAGCAACCACAGTTTGATCTCAAAGGGCTCAATACCGCATGTGGCCCCTCTTCACTTCCCCTTTTAGAATTCCCACTAAAGTCAATGGGAGTTCCAAGTGCAGAGAGTCTGAGTGACTCAGAAGTGTTGAGTAACACTTGGGTCACATCTGTTTTAAAGCTGAAACTTCTAAAACAGAATTCAAAACCAGGCAAAACTTCCCGTGTTCCAGTTTTCATTACAAACTGGTCACGTAGGTCATTTTCACAAAAAAGTACACAAATTTATTATTGTAGATGAAAACAATGAGAAACTTTTGGGTCAAATTCATCCTTAGAGTAACCCCACTGAAGTCAACAGGGACCATTGATAAAGTCAATGGGGTTACACTAGGGGTGGATTTAGACCTCTGGTTTTGTTTGGCTTTCACCCAGCACTAGGCAGAACTTGGTGGCTTTGAATTTTGCTATAAATTTGGAGACTGGCTGAAAACAAAAAAAATTGAAGGAGTGAGACCTTTCAAAGGTGAAAACCCAGCTGAGTTGCCAGCTGAATGCATTGTTTTTACCCAGCTGATGCAGCCACGTACAGTGTAGCTATTCTACAATGTTTGTAATGCAAAAGATTAGATGGGAGAACCTAAATCAGTTTGATTTTTATGAGAAGAAAGATAGGAAGTGAATGCTGGATTTTGAGATTTTAATATTATTGGGGAATGCCATCTTCTCAGTCGTCCCAAGAATCCTTGATCTCTTCTCTTCTCACAGACTCACAGGAGCTAACTGTTACAGCTGTTGTCCCTTTTGGAAATTATGAGCCCAATTCGACCCTTGTGTAAATCCAGGGGCTTTACTTCAATATGCTTACACCAGGGATTAATTTGTTTTAGTGACTTAGTTACCATGGATAGCTGTGAAATGGAGTGAATGATTGCATGTCACATCTACCAGCTGGAGAGAAATTGTGGGTTGCCACTTAGCTAAGTGTTATCACCGAGCTCTAAAATAAAAAGCTTGATACACAGTTCTTGCATTTTTTAAATGAACAATAGCCCGAGAGTGGTATTAAAAATACAATGGTACAAGAAGCCGTCACATTCAACCTGGATAGAAACAATGTTGTATAGGTTGTTGAAATAAATTATTTATTTCCATTATAGACATCTGATCAATTTTGATCCAATAGACTATCAAATAATTTATCATATTCAGAACTCCTTGCCAGTAGCAAACAGTCAAATAGCTGATGATGTGAAAGAGAAGCTATGCTGCTCTTAAATGTAAACATTATATTTGACAATATCAAAGCTGCTGTTTAAACTGTTTCCTATAGAGTTATATTTTTCCCCCAAATAAATATAGTGTCAGCATCAAATCAAGTGTTTGTGCAATATTAATGAGCATCCAGGTTAAAAAGGATGTAGAAGAAGAGATCCATTATTAAAGTTTCTATTTCCTCTTATTAAAATACTACTTAACACCTTTCCTTTCTTAAAATCCTAGGTACATGCTAATAGAGTTGATACTTAAAGTCAGTGGATGATCTTTGACTTGATAAGGATGGACAGAAGTAAACAGATTTACAGCTAAATTATGGCTGTCTTAACACAGGTGCATTGTGGGGAGTAGGAAGATGCAGAGCATCTTCTCCCTCCAAGCATGTTACCCAGGAGGCCTTTGTAATTTGGCTGCTTGCATTTGAGAGGCCTCGCTCATCACTGCACCTCTTCCCTAGCCCCTAGTGTGGCTCAGGCTCTATGCAATAGGGGCAATACAAAGACAGGGTTTTTACATGTATTTATGTAAAACACATCATCTAAATTCCATGGCATTCTACACATGGCAAAACACTGAAGGTTTCACTATGTTATTTAATGTTGGACCTTAGGGTCAACTGTACTAAACCCTCAAAGGAATCTGTATTTGTTTTTGAAAGATATATTCTTAGGTTTTAAGATCTACAAGATTATTTGTTTTAATTGTCAACAAAAAAGTTTACATTTTCAGCATCCAGTAATTCATTAACTACTCAAGGTTTCTTTGCAGTTTTGGTTTCAGAGAGGTAGCGGTGTTAGTCTGTATCGGCAAAAACAATGAGGAGTCCTTGTGGCACCTTAGAGACTAACGAATTTATTTGGGCATAAGCTTTCGTGGGCTAAAACCCACTTCATCAGATGCATGGAGTGAAAAATACAGTAAGTAGTGTGTACACACACACACACACACACACACACACACACACACAGATGGGAGTTGCAGTTTTGGATACAATGGACCGTCTCATGCCCCTGATCTGCCCGCTGATAACAATGGAAGTTTGCATACTGATCAAAGGCATGATATGGCCCAATATCTCTGTCTTACAAGATTGTTTTCAAAACTGCTAGTCACAGCACCCAACAAACACTTTCTTGAAACTGCAGGCTGACACATTTGGTGCATCTCCAAAGACACAACAACACAGAATCAGATCAGGTCTGGCCTGCAACTCAACATTTCACTAGTGATTTTTATATACATACATATATACACACCTTTGACCTTTTCCTGGTTCTTTTTTTGTGAACACCACCTGAGATTTGTATTGCTATTATAAAGTTCAGCCAAAACAATAAGGGGCCAAAAACTTTGAAAACACATGCCCGTAGTTAACCTTTATAGGCCACATTCTGCAAAGAAATAAATGGTGTGTAAGTTAAACAGTGGTTGTAACTATCCCAAAAGGTGTGTTAGTGGTACAGTGGTGTTACCTCCTTCCACTTGGCATACAGTGGGTGTGCAAAACACTTCTGACTTACATACCAAGGAGACAAGTAGCAGTTAAGTAGCAACTAACAAACAGGAAGTGTAAGATAAGGTAGGGTCCCCTTACCTCACCCACCTAGTCAGAGTAAGCAGTTACATGACCTTTTATTGGACCAACTTCTGTTGGTAAAAGAGACAAGCTCATGTTCAGCTATGTGTAGCTGGAAAGCTTGTCTCTTTTACCAACAGAAGTTGGTCCAATAAAAGATATTACCTCACCCACCTTGCCTCTCTAATATCCTGGAATCAACATGGTTATAACAACACTACAAACAATTATATTACACTCTCCTGTTAGTGGTATTCCTGGTATTTCTCTCTATCCACTCAGTGTATAACAAATATACTTTGCACATCCACTGAATGCTACATCAGTGCAAGTTACATTACTTGACCACTCCCTCTTAGTTTTTGACCAAATTACACCCATCATTAAGAGACTTTCATAAGTGTTGGACCCTCTTACATTTGAGACTAGATTCTGGGATGATTTACAGTGGTGTAAATTCACTTTAACTCTTGACATCATGGAGTTACTTCAGATTTACATTGGTGTTTCTCAAATCAGAATCCAGCCATAGTTTGGATTTTGGTGTATTTGTTCTTATAATTGCTCTGGGAAGTGGGAGGGCTTCCTTGGGCTGGTCTACACTCAGTGTGGGGGGGAGGAGAAATTGATCTAAGATACCCAACTTCAGCTACGTGACTAGCGTAGCGGAAGTCGAAGTATCTAAGATCGAATTACCTAGGGTCCGCACGGCGCGAGATCGACGGCCGCGGCTCCTCCGTCAACTGCGCTACCGCCACTCGCTCCAGTGGAGTTCCAGAGTCGATGGTGAGTGCATTCGGGGATCGATATATCGTGTCTTAACGAGACGTGATATATCGATCCCGGATAAATCGATTGCTACCCGCCGATACGGCGGGTAGTGAAGACATACCCTTAGTATAGTATCTACTTCCTCTTTTGTGCATCTCTGCAGGAGCTGGGTACAATCTGGCTGTTACTGTTAGAAGCTGTTGCTTAAGATGAATAGTGGGAGCTGCTGGTTAATGACCATTTTTTAAAATCTGGCCAGTGACTTTTACAGGACACCCATATTACTACCTTCCTCTGCCTGATTCATTGCATATGTCAACACGCAGCCTACTTCTACTCCAACAATGCATAAACAAGGAAATCAGTAGAACAGTGTTAACTCCAACTCCATGGGAAACAGAAAGGAGAAAAAATTCAATGTTTGTTACATGAAAAAAGAATCAGTGGGAAGAAGAATTGGTTTGTAAACAGCTAAGAGATTTCCAAACTTGGGAGTACACTCCCAAGTGTACAATGTGCAAAAAAAATAGCTGGCAGGGCCAGATTATAGCATATCTACTAAACGTACATGCCTACGTCCCAGCTTCTGGAGTCACATGATGAAATTAGACAACTTCTCCCTCCTCCTCCCTGCCTCCCCCCACCGCCCCTCCTCCCTCTCCTTCCCTCCCAAAAAGTACGTTTCTAGCCTTTATGTAACAAAGATAACCTCTGACAACCTGATCCGAGTGTATCTATTACAATGATAGGCCTCCACAGCCTGACAATAGCTCTTGCATGGGTGCCCCCTGCAGCTACGTACAAGCAGAGATGAGGCCATGGGGCCACAACACAGGGGCTCCCATCTGGGATGAGCCTATGGCTCTGGATTGCCTTAATGCACTATGGGTAACTGGTCTTTTCATGTTCTATGTAAACTAATACAAACTACAGTATAAGAACGGCCATACTGGGTCAGACCAAAGGTCCATCTAGCCCAGTATCCTGTCTTCTGACCGTGGCCAGTGCCAGGTGCTCCAGAGGGAATGAACAGAACAGGTAATCAAGTGATTCATCCCCTGTTGCCCATTTCCAGCTTCTGGCAAACAGAGGCTAGGGACACCGTCAGTGCTTCCATTAACTGAAATGGAACTATTTATGTGCATAAAGCTAAGCATGTATGCAAGTGTTTGCAGAATGGAGGCCTATATTCTCTGTGTTCTTGCGGATGTTTGTTTTCTAGAATCCGCATAAACACATTTAGTGAGACCTTATATGAAAAACTTTTAGTTATGCACAAAGAATCATTTTTCTCTCTAACCAAAGAGAGAATGACTAGTTAAACATTTTACATCTGTTCCTTCCAAATAAATAAATAAATACATAAAAAGTAGTAGTATCTAGTAAGAGCAAGAACATTAGAAAGACTGCATTATGTCTGTATTCCTGAGACTCCCCGACGAGTCATGAAACAAAAAAGTTAGTCTTTAGTTCACAGAAATTGTTAGCATAAAAAGAAAGCACTGGGCAACAGTATCCGAGGGTGAAATTCGGCCTTCTGATTAATGTGTGCAGCTCCCATTGATTTCAGTGAGAGAGTGCTCAGTAAGTGCGTGTTTGAGGGCACAATTTGGCTGTACTGGAAAATTGTTGATAAAGGCTAGTTGACAGTGTAGCTAACATTCATGTGGAGAGCTCAACTACTTCAGATCTCATGGACAAGTGAAAGTAATTCAGAATATCCTCATGCTCTCCAAAATACCAGTCATTGTCACACATGCTGGGAACATACTCACCAGAGTGTAGGTCTCTGACTTCAGGGTAGAGTCAGTCACAGAAACTAGAGCTACCTGGTGGTCAAATGTATCCCGAGATGCTAACAGTTAATGTCTCCCCACTGATAGTGGTTTTTCCATGTATGCATCAGAAGCCTTTGCTTTCACATACTAATTTCGTAGTGTTGCAGCATTTTACATTTGTGGACAGTGAAGTGTCTTTGACAGTTTTGCAACTCAGGGGTTTGGAATTCCTGAAACTGCAGTCTTATTACTGCAGATCTGATCAGCAGTGGATTTGGCTCAGGGAGGTTAATGGCTTGGGGTGAAATGTTGGCCCTGTTCAAGTCAATGGCAAAACTCCCATTGACCTCAGCGGGGCTAGGAATTCAGCCCTGATTTCTAACAGTCCTGAACATCTGCACATTCTGCTCAGTTCAGTGGGCAGCATGGCTGCTTAGCCATTTGAAAATCAGGTCATAATTGACTTGTCAGAGTTCACAGAGGGAGCCGTGGGAGAGCCAGGATTAAAACACAGACGTTTCTAGCTTTTAGTCCAGTGCTCACGCCATGCTACCTCTGTTATCTTTAATTATTGCCACACTGTAATACATCATCAGAAATGGTGTTATGAACATGAGAAACATCTTGCCTTCCACAATATCAATACTTTTTCCATGTGTAGTCTCAAGATGCTTTGCAAAGGTGGGTAAGCATTATTATACCCATTTTACAGAGAGGACTTGGATGAGAGTTTAAGTGACTTGTCCAAAGGAAGACGCAAGAATAGAACCCAGGTGTCCTGGATCCAAAACCCTGATTTAGCAAAGCATTTAGGCAAGTGCTTAACTTTAAGCACATGTATAAATCCTGTTGATGTCAATGAGAGTTAAGCATGTGCTTAAGCTCTTTGCTGAATAGGGATAGGCTTAAATACATGTTTAAATGCGCTGCTGGATTGGGACCTTAGAGAGTAGGCATTTTTCCTTTCTTATATAGAGTGTGAATGTTCCCAGGGGTTGGCAGGTAACCATTGTTTACAGCTATTCCACTTCATTTCACATTACTCAGCAGATCTCAGAGAGGAAATATTTGTAAAACTAATTAAAGATTGTGTGAAAAATGTACATATGTTTGGTGGCCTTTTATAAACCCAAATGTTTACGCATAGGTTTCTTTTCTGTTTTGTTCTTAAGATGACACCAGTTGCACGACAAGAAGTTCTTGGCCTTTACCGCAGGATATTCAGAATAGCCAAAAAATGGCAGTCTGCATCAGGACAGATGGAAGACACTATTAAAGAGAAACAGTACATTATAAATGAAGCCAAAACCTTATTCCAAAAAAACAAAGATGTAAGTGCATCTCTGGCTTTCAGAGTTAATTCGTGATTCATTCTTTGCACCCTGTTTTGTTTCAGTGGTTGGAAAAACATTCACGAGAGAGTTGAGTTCCCAAAATTGTCTCCAGTTTGGAAATTTATAGAAATGTAGGGCTGTAAGGACTGTTACAGATTCAGGGTTAACTGCACCTTTGACCCCTGCCCTGGTTGTCCTTAAGGACACCCAGTTAAAAGGTTTCAGGCTCCCAGCAGTCAGCTCTCTCAGCAGAGAGAACATATAAAAACCAAGCTCCTATACACATGCTAAAAGCTTACCAGAGGTCACCCATCAGTCTTATGGGGTCCTGATAAGTCCTTCCAACCCTTCGGTAAAGGTTGGGAACCCCCCTTGACACAGGGTTCTGTCCACTTACTGAATCAAAAGAAGGCCCAGTGACAATTTATACTCAGCCTTTTTATACAAAAAGGCCTTTCTTTGTCTGTTGGTCTCTGAAAACCCAGTCTGAACCAGTATGTGCAAGCCTCCCCAAGGGTGGTACATCTGGAGGTATTTACAGCCCGAGTGATGCACCTTAATCCTCCCACCCCCATTTTTATTTCTTGGAGGAGCTGTGGTAACCTTCCCCCTAACAACTTAATACAATATGGTCCCCTAGATATTGCATGCAGTGTCAATGTTCATCACAAGGACCTTCAGAAGTCATCTAGTCAAGCCCCCTGCAGGACTAGATGCACACCTAGACCATCCCTGTCAGGTGTTTGTCTAACCTGTTCTTAAAAGCCTCCAGTGATGGGGATTCCACAACTCCCTTGATAATCTATTCCACTACTTAACTATCTATATAGTTAGAAAATGGTTCCTGATATCTAACCTAAATCCCTCTTGTTGTAGATTAAGCCAGTTACTTCTTGTCCTTTAGTGGACATGCAGGTCAGGTCAGTTCACTGTCCTCTTTATAACAGCCCCTAACATATTTGAAGAGAGTTATCAGGTCCCTCCACCCCAGTCTTCTATCAAGACTGAACATACCCAGGTTTTTTTAACCTTTCCTTGTAGATGAGGATTTCTAAACCTTTTAACCTTTCTGTAACTCTCCTCTGGACGCTCCAGTTTGTCCACATCTTTCCTAAAGTGTGGTACCCAAAACTCAACACCGTACTCCATCGGAGGTCACACCAGTGCCAAGTAGAACAATTACCTCCTATGTCTTACATATGGCACTCCAGTTAATACAACCCAGAATGATATTAGCCTTTTTTGCACTGTTGGCTTATATACAATTTGTGATCTTCTATAAACACCCAGATCCTCTTTTGCAGTACTGCTGCATAGCCAGTATTCCCCATTTTGTAGCTGTGCATTTGATTTTGCCTTCCTAAGTGTAATACTTTGCACTCGTCTTTGTTGAATTTCATCATGCAAGATCTTCAACTCCTTATCTGGATATAATGTAATTTAAACCTCCCCAAAGAAGAAATTTTGAATCCCTCTAGTTTTCTTCATTAGTTACTTTAGGAGGTTAGAAGAATCTAGAGACCTTATAAGAAATTGCCAAGGAGGAGGAAAAAAGTTAGCTGCAAATATACTGCCTGTGGAATTGTTGTCTGAAGCAGTTTTGGATCTTTACTGATGCTTTTGTCTAGCTTTCTGAACTGCTTTGATAGCATGTAGAATTCTGTAGCTCCTTCACCTGCTGATTTTGCTGATAATACAGTAATTTTTGGCACTTTCTTTAAAAGGTTTTTTTTCTATAGAAAGTGTGCACAAAGTTTTTAAGCAATACAGTATTTAGAATTTAAAAGCTCTCCTTCCTTGCACAGAGCGCACAAACATGCGGACTTCAATGGTTAGCAATGATGCTTTTTTGCCTTCAACATATTAGAGTCCCATTTTTATGTGGGAATTGATACCACTTGCATTCACTTTCTAGATCTTGTTTACTATTGAACTTTTTACACAACACCTTTATTGACTTCAGATGAAGTTGTACTCATGGAATGATGGCAGGCCATGGCCTAAATGTTTTATATTTTTCTCCAGCTCCTGTATAGATATATGTAAATGGCTCAATTTATTTTTGACCACTAGTGTTCTTTCCATAAGTGTATTAATTTACATGTGCCTCTTCTTTCTACAGATGATACTTAATTAACGTGTTAGAGTAAAAATCTCCTCAGATCCTCACAATAAATCTAAGCTCTGATAGCTTGCTCTTCCTCAAGGCTCCTAGCTCTCAACAGTATGAGTTAAACTGCTGGATGGATCTGAGTGGAATTTTACCTTTAATGACTTCTCTGGACATGAAGATAAGTCAATGCACGCACTGGCTTTCCCAAATTGTTGGGATTGTCCCATGATCTCTGGGAATGGTATGACATGGCAATGAACTGGAGAATCATTCTAGCTATGTTGCTAGGGACAAGGAAATCCCTGTCCTACTTTTAAAAATAAAATAAAACAAAACAAAAAAGTAAATCATGTAGATGTGCATCATTTACACCTGAATTAACAAGTACTAATTTCTGCACTTTCCCTTAGCTAACAGATCCAGAGCTGATTAAACAGTGTATAGAAGAATGCAAGGCAAGAGTAGAAGTCGGACTTCACTATCACATTCCCTACCCAAGACCTGTGAGTGTGAATCCAGACACAATGTCTACACCAGTGTGTATTTAGTCCCTTATTCAGCAAGCAGTGGGTGTTTTAGTTAAGGCAATTTTAACTTCCAGATGAGTGTTCATAAAGCTGGTAATGACAACAAATCTAGTGTGTGCAGTGTAGTTGTAGCCATGTCAGCCCCAGGACATTAGAGAGACAAGGTGGGTGAGGTAATATATTTTATTAGAACCACAGAGGGCTCGTCTACATGTCTGGGAAAGGTACTCTGAGTATCACAACTAAATGCAAGGAAAAGACAAGCCTGGGAGGTTACATTCATAACTCTGCTAGACACTAAAAATCGTGGACTGAATAGAGACACTGGATTTATGGCTTATTACAACAATCAGTAATCCACTAATCTCCTTTTGTTTTATGACTGCAGAGGTGTTAACGGGCCATTCTGCCTTGAGTGGTCCCTTAGAATGTGCACTAAACAATCTGTTCCACCTTGTGACCCTCACAGTACCTTTCCTAGACCGGTGGAAGAGCTCTGTGTGGTTCAAAAGCTTTTCTCTCTCACTAACAGAAGTTGGTCCAATAAAAGATATTACCTCACCCATCTTGTCTGTCTAACAGATCTAGTGGTTCAAATTGTTTCCAGATGAGAGATTAGAAATAGTTGGCCTGTCAACTTTTGAGCAAATGCATAATCATCATCATAGGGTTTTTGTTTGTTTGTTTTTGTAGCCTACACTGTGAATCCTAGTTATATTAGATCAAGTCTGGTTTTGGGGAAGTGTGGGGGGGTGTATCTGTGGGTCCTTTTCCACTCCTCCTCCCACTGTTCTGGAAATGATTCATTAATGAAAGTGACTTCTTTAAACATGGAGGTTGCTTGTTGACTTGTTTAAACATAGGCGTTGTAGCAGAGTCCTGTGTTTTGTTTCCCTGTCCAATGCTGTTTCATTTATTTCAGGTGTGCTGGCCTTCCTTCTTTCCTTTGTCATCCATAGAGACTTCCCCTCTATTCCTATTCATTACATTTCACCTACATAGGTCTCTCTCCTTTCAAGCAGATCCTAATATAACCCTTTTTAGCTGAACCTTGGGAGGGTTTTGAAATTTATATTCTCTAGGGGATCAAACACCTTGCAGGATCCAGCACTAGAAAAGCTGATACATATAGATTAGTGGATCTTTAGAGTGTGTTTAAATTTTAAGAATATTGCTGCTTCACTGAGTGATTTTACTAATATTTGCATTTTAATAGCTATCTTTAAATCTTTCATCCTCTGAGACAAGAATGTCTGGCTATTTAGACCTACCTCTTCCAATCAATATGGGGACGGGGATTAGCTCTATGGTTCCCATTAACAATTTTATACTTACCTATGAGGTACAAAGACTTTCAAAACTAAAAGCTTGTCACCCATTTCTCTGTTTGTAGACTCAGTGACTAATTGAGCTTTTCATATGGTGCATATTATCACTATAGACCGTATCAGCAATAAGGCAGTAAGTAGACTTTGAGTATGTAGCGCTTGGGGTTGGTTTGTTGCTTGCTACGTGGTTAGTAACAAAACATAGCCACCTTTATTGTTTTTACTCAGGAATTTATGGTATATCTTACTTCCTTCTCTGTTGGTTTGTGATCTTATACTTTGGTCCCAACTCTTCTGATAAAACTGTAAGTCTGGATCCTGTAAAACCATTTTACTGGAATATCCTATTCAATACTATTTCAGCAAATGATGTATCATTATAGTTTGATGTTAAACTATAAAACACAATGCTACAAAAGGCTGTAATTTAAAGGACTGGGTTGGGTACACAGCTATTGTATACATAGGGTCCTACCAAATTCTCAGCCATGAAAAACGCATCATAGACAGTGAAATAGAGTCTCCCCTCCCTGTGAAACCTGGTCTTGTGTGTGCTTTTACCCTATACTATATAGATTTCATGAGGAAGACCAGCACTTCTCAGATTGGGAGTCCTGACCCAAAAGCGAATTGCAGGGGGATCGCAAGGTTATTTTATGGGGGTTGTGGTATTGCCACTCTTACTTCTGCACTGCCTTCAGAGCTGGGTGGCCACTGAACGACAGCTGTTGGCCAAGCACCCAGCTCTGAAGGGAGCACCCTGCCAGCAATACCATACCATACCACCCTTACTTCTACGCTGCTGGCGGCAGCTCTGTCTTCAGAGCTGGGGGGGTCAGAGAGTGGTGGCTGCTGACTGAGGGCCCAACTCTGCAGGCAGCAATGCAGAAGTAAGGATGGCAATACCATACCATGCCATCCTTACTTCTACGCTGCTTCTGGTGGTAGCTCTGCCTTCAGACTTGGGCTCCTGGCCTGCAGCAGGTGCCCAGCTCTGAAGGCAGTGCCGCCGCCAGCAGCAGCGCAGAAGGAAGGGTAGCAGTACCACAACCCCTCTTACAATAACTTTGCAACCCCCGCAACAACTCCTTTTTGGGTCAGGATCCCCACAATTACAACACTGTGAAATTTCAGATTTAAATAGCTGAAATAATGAAATTTATGATTTTTTAAAATCATATGACCATGAAATTGACCAAAATAGACTGTGAATTTGGTAAGGCCCTATGTATACAATAAACACGTAGGGCTTGCAAGTTAAATGTAATTGTAATCAACTGGGAAATAGGCTCTTCTGATAGAAATATAAGTAAGTAACCCTGGTGGGTAGGTATCTATTCTCTCCAACATGGGAGGAAATGGTTTCCAAGTGTGAGTGAAAACATTGCAAGGGTCCCGCTATCAGAATGTCTCCTGATCTCTGAGTGGGGGTTCAGTTTATCAGCCTGCACAAGAACTTTTAGCTTTATTTTTGTGTGTGTAGATTCATCTGCCTCCTCTGGGTCTCGCCCCACAACGTGGTCGTGCATTTCGAAACCAAGAAAAGCTGAGGAAGCTTTCCAAGCCGGCCTACTTGAGATCCTACGATGAAGTTTCATAACACACTGTCAAAGTGTGGTGCATATTATCACGAACTGCAGGACAGACGTGTCTCGTGTATGCAACTGTGAATGAAACTGTGTGCTTGATAGTCACTTACACTCTTCCTGATGCCACAAGCCTAGCTGATTCAGCATGTACGATCAATAGGGATGTATGGGAAGTGTCTTGTATTTAAGATTCAACCACTGACATCAATAAAAATAACAGCTTTTAAGGAGTGAGATCCGACATGAAGATTACTTTGTGAAGTCAGGACGAAGCATGGCAGTTCTTAAATTGTATGTGAATTTGTAACGGGGTATAATGGAGATTGGCAAGCGAATTATAAATGCTCAATTGCATTTTTAAATCACTACCCTGCACCAGGGTCATCCCAGGACAATGTCTCTTGAATACAGAGGGAGCTTGGCCACCACACCATCCTGTGTTAGGATGCAGCGTGCACTATTTCCAGCACCTGGCTAGGACTGGTGGATGGTCTGGCCCTGCTCTCCCACCCCTTCCGGAGAGACTAGCGGCACAGTAGGTGCAAGCCTCATGCCATCCTTGCACTCAAGCAGCCCAGGGCTTGTCATTGCACTGGGTTGCTACATCCTGGGGGAGAAGGGAGGAGGGGAAGAGACCTTTTGCCTTCTCCCCACCTTCCCTTTACAAAATGCACAGTAGCTGAACACAATATGGCCCATCACCTGGTTCATTATATTTCTGCAGTGACTGCAGGGCTGTACAATGGCTGGCGTTTACTCTGAATTATGGAAAACATTCTAGTGTCTGTGCTTCCTGCTGAAATTAAATTGTTGCTTATAGAGGGGAAAAAACAAAACCACAGTTCTTTTTTCCCAGAGCCTCACTACAGGGGCAGAGTGAAGGTTATTTGGATTTAATTTAATTTTAATTTAATTGGGCATTTTCCTGCTTTCAAACATTTGAGTCTCTTCCGTTTACTTTAATTCTACATTTCCTGGGCTGCTAATCCATGTTTTCCCAATCATTACTACATTCTTGCAGTGTAGTTAACTCTTAACATACAGCTCAGGGTGCAGATCAGTAACTATCTTGAGAGCTTTTCGTCTGGGAATTTAATTTTGGCTTGTTTTTTGCCTCTTGGGAATATTTATGCCCCATGCAGGAGGGAAGGAGTTCTTCATGCCCTGGGATGTTCTCTCCTCCCCCCACCCCGTGTGCCTTCGTGGCTCTTCAAACTTATGTCTTGCTATTCAGAGGACTGAAGAGTTAGAGGTGTGGAGGCAAATAAGTGGAATCAGAGGCCGGGGAAGGCAGGATTAGCAGAAGGTTCAGTCCTCAAGCCCCACTTCATCCTCCCTTTGCCCAACCAAGTTCTCCTCCTCAACCCTGCATTATCGTTCCTCCCTTCCCGGCTCCTGAAGGGCTATTATAGTAGTAACAGACAGGGCATTTCTCAGGATAATGAAACTGGCTTGGATAGCCTGATTCCTTCCTACTCTCTCTGGCTCTAGTCCATAAAGACAGTTATTCCTCAGTAATTTTAGCTGGGAAATGCCCCACAGCTGGTGCCAAGTATGTAAAAAGCCATTTGCTGCTGGGAACATGTGGGGTGAAAACCTATGACACACAGGGACAGGGGGCAGAACATTACAGAAATGAATCAGAACAGACTGAAATAACATTGTGGGATGGGTTTGTTTCTGAATTTCATCCAACAAAATCAGATTCACATCAATGAGTGTAGCAAAATGCACTGTCCTGAAGTGCCCCTTCATGATGCAGTGGGGTATGGCGGCAGTTCTGCCTCAATTTCCCCTTAGTGTTTCACAACGCCACCTCGCCACCAGTGCCGAACAGGCTGCTGCAGTGACTTGGCCCTATATCTAAGTCCACCCCTTTTGGGAGGGGTATTGCTCCTGTCTTCTCTCCTGCTTCAAGTGCTCTTCTGCACTCCCTGTGGGCTCAGCTTTTGCCCTTCCCAGGCTCTTTTTCATCTCTCCCCTCAGCAGTGACAGATTAGCCACTGGGCCGACAGGGCCCAGGCCAATTGGTGACCTGGAAAAATGGGTACCCCCAAGCCCTGACTCCCCAGCAGGAGCACCAAGTGGGGCGGATAGGGGTGCCAGACAGGGAAACCCCCCATGCCCCAACCCTGGTCCCTGGCAGGAGTGTTGGGTGGGGAAAGTTCCTGCACCCCAACTCCGGTCCTGGCAGAAGTGCAGGGCATGGGGGAAGTCCCAGCACCTGGACCCCAGCTACGGCCCTGGGACTGGAGGAGCTCTAGCTCCCTGCTGTGGCCTCAGGGAGCTCTCCCCCACCATCCTGCTGCCATGGCCCAGGGCCACATCAGGGAGTGAAACAGGGCTGCTCCAGTCTTGGGGCTGCAGTGGGTGGGGACAGAAAGAAGCAAACGAGTTGCAGGGTGGCAGTGTGTGGGGGGGGGTTGGAATGGGGCAGACCATGAGAGGAACAGGGCAGGGCCGTGGGGGAATGGGTAGAATGGAGTGGGGCCACAGGCAGAAGGGGTGGGGAGGAGCCCCCCACTTGCTCTGACCCAGGACCCCCCAAAACCTTGTGCTCTTCTCTCCAGTCAGCCCTTCCCTGCTGGACTTCCTTCCTCTTAGGTCAACCCTGTACAGGCATAGTGAGGGCAGACTAAGCGCCAAAGGCCTTTGGTGCTTAAAGGGGTAGAACACTCTGTTACAAGGGGGAAAACAAATATGTAAAACTGGTTATGTGGAACAAAGTAATATTGATGACTATCCAACTCATTTGACTGAAAGTCCCATAACGCAAACTGAATTATGATCATGAGGTCATTCAGATGTGTTTTAAGATGCTAAATGGTTATGAATTTGGTATTTCCTTTCCAAATACCTGTGACATCTAATGACAGCTAAATCCCCTCTCAGTCAGCATTGGTGCTGGTGTCAGCCTGACCCACATGGCATCACTCTGATTGGAAGGTGAAACTAGCAAACTTCAGTCCAACTGGGAAATTCTAGAATTTCCTTACTGCGATTTTCTCCCTTGGGTAGAGGCAGGCTCTCTATAGCCTCAGGTTTTTAGCTCTTCCCACTTCACTCTGGTCTCAACAGTATCTACCAGGGTCTGATCCAATTCCTATTACAGTCAATGGAATGACTCCCATTGACTTGAACGGTAGCTGGATGGCACTCCAGAACAGAAACAGCTAGATTCATCCCTGACAACTCCTTCAAAGGCAGTATAAGTAGATTTACACCAGGGATAAATTGGTCTCAAGCCTCCAGGTTTGTGGTTTTTCCCTGTATCATAATGATGCCACAGTATTTCTAGCACCGTGATCCCTCACCCCGTTCTCTCAGTTGGCGTGTTGAGACAGCATGAATATGATCTCATTAAAAGAGCTCCAGCCACCCACGTTGCAGTAATACTGCCAGTTACTGAGAACTTATGTTTTCAATAAAGTGCTTTTCAAAACTTGGGTGGTTTGCTTTGTGTCATTTCCCAGGTGCATTTCCCACTCTCTCTGTGGGAGTTTATCAGCCCCCTTTTCCCAGGAGCAGATTTTGTTACTAGAACAGTCTTGCAAGGTGTTGAGTGACCTCAGCTCCCATCAGGCCCTTTGTCCTCTCCAGATTGGACACATATTTTGTAGTTCTAAAGCCCAGAGTTTTCTTTCAAAGTACAATATAGAGTTCTTTGACAAGACATGCATAGACTGGTACAATGTTATTCCTATATAGTGGTGGTTTTCAGCCTGTGGTCTGCAGACCTCTTGGGGTCCACAAACTATGTCTAAGGGGTCTGTGAAAGGTTGTTGTTACCATAGTGGTTTTCAACTGGTGGTCCATGGACCCCTGGGGGTCTGTAAAGTATGACTAAGATTTCCCAAGGGATCTGCATCTCCATTAGAAATTTTTTAGGGGGTCCACCAATGAAAAAAGGTTGAAAAATCACTGCTATAGTCTCCCTTGGACAGCTTCTTCATAAGTTTAATTAAAGCATCCTGAGTTTTCAATAGAGTTTGCACTGCACTGGACACAGCCAATCAGCACACATTGCTTCCTTAATTTTCTGTGACTTCCTTCAAGTAAAGCCTGACGCTTTTCAGTTGATCACTTACCTTCAGGAGATAAATTAGAATAGAAGAGCCCCTGCCAGAGTAATTTGACACGCTTTCAAATAAGGACCTGAATCAGCTGCCTGAATACACTGATGAGTTAACCTGTGGGCACTGCAGTGGCAATTTGTTTGCATGACATTTGCCCTTGAAGGTCCAGTAACATCCTCTACACTAGTCATTCTTTTAACTCCATCACTCCTAGGGCTATAACTTATGACATATGAAACCAAATTCATTCCTTTTGTAAGTGGGTGCTACACCATATAAGCAGATGGTCTTCCACCCACTTACAGTATATGGCCAGTTACATTTTTATGGATGAAGAACTATTAAGCTTCAGTAATGGCCTAATCTGTTCCAGGGAGAGAGTCATAGGTCTGGTCTACACTAACAAGGTAAGTCGATCTAAGTTACACTAGTAAAGTTACGTAGGATATGTAACTTAAGTTGAAATAGTTTATATCGACTTACAGCGGTGTCCACACCCTGCTATATCAATGGGAGATGCTCTCCCATCAGCCTGTTGCGTCTTCACAGACCAACTAAATTGATGCAGCAGGCATTGATCACAGCAGCGCCAATTTATCCTGCAGTGAAGACAAGCCCATAGCAATAAGAGATGGAAGTGACTTATTAGGTCATCTGATCTATTCTCCTGCTAATGAAAGAGTGTTCCCTAAACTACCTTTGTAGAATCAGGGAAAATAAAGGTGATTTCAACACTCCTCTCTGGGACATATTTTTAAAATTGAACTCAACCTAAACTCTAAGTTTGTACTCTCAAATTTTTGGGCACACAATTTTGTACACACATTTTTGTAAAACTTGGATCTGCATTAGGAAATTGGGCAATTTCAAATCACATACCTCCTCTTTGTGACATGCATAAAACTAATGAAGACTTGAACTAAGTGCCAGTGGGACAATCTGCTATGCACAAACTGAAAGTTTACTTTATTTCCATATACCTGTGATTTCACCTGCAAGAATGGTAATGACCGGATTCACTAGCCAAAGACTCCAGCATATTATCCATAGACAAAAGCACCCCATGGAAAGCCAGCCCCATGCAATTTAACATTAGGCACTTCACTTCAGAAAGAACCAATCATTTTCACTTTTGTGCATGGGAATTTAGTCTTTTAGCAGCCCAATCAACAGTTTGGAGAGCAACAATGATGGCAGTTCGTTTCGGAAATGGCCTTTTATGCTGATTAGAAACTGGTAGGTTAGTTTTCAGCTGCTGTCCCTGCCTGGCGTTCAGGAACACTAGCTTGGAAATCATCTCTGCCATTTCTGGTGAAGGCATAACTACTCCTTGAGTTTTCGATAGTGTGCTTCTCATAGTGTGCTTAATTTTCATCAGCTTTGAAATGCAGCCAAGAATCATCACTGGGGCTGGGCATCTGTGTTTTGCAGTAATTACAGGCATTTCTTTGTGGTTTGTTTACTGTGAGTCTGACTGAGAAATAGAAGATCTGGATGTGGTTTGAGGAGTAGTCCCAACACCAAACACATTAGTATTAATCATTAATATTATTACTAGGAACTTGATATATCTGCAGATATTTCTTGTCCTGGCTTAACCACAGAAGTAAATCCTGCCTAACAGTGGTGTTATTTACATTTGCCAAGAAGCCATGCCAAACTGTCATTCTCAATGCAGCTCTAGATAGTGCTGACATAGATAAGTCACAGCTCACAAAAGAAGGATGCAAAGCAGAATTTCAGAATACTGTAGAAAATGTCTCACAGGCAGATATCCCCCCAAGGGGAATTTCATCACCTCCTCCCTAACAGGAAGAGAAACCCAGTGTAAAGTCATCACATGCTTCTTTAGTAACCTAGTAATCACCAACAAAATTAACTCAGCCATTCCCAATCTCTAGTGAAGGGAATGTTGCAAGGGACACAGTCACACACACACCTCTTTAGGGAGTTATTACATAGCCAAACATTTTGGTCACACTTGTATAAAAGTTTACAGAAAACTTTGAAATACATATTGTTCAAAACCAAGTTTAATCTTTTCTAGGAGAGGCCTCCTCCCCCAGATCAACTAAGATCACTATCTATTTAGAATATTAATAGCAGCAAGGAAGTTGTTCACAAGAAATAGCAGCAAAGAAATGCTAGAGCTCACAAGAGAGCTCTCTAGAATTACACTATGGTTAAATTAAATGTATATTAAAAAATTGGATACACAAACACTAAACAAGAAACCTCAAGGAGAAAAGCTACCTGCAATGCTTGTAATGATTTGAAGATTTGTGGTATCAGCCTTAAATCACATATTTAATTTTAATCTTTAAGAACAGATTCACTACTACACTAGAGCATTGGAAAGCAGGCAGAGCATACTGACCAGTTAAGCTGGGTTGAGTTCCTTTGCATCTCCAAAGAAGGAGAAAGTGTCTGAAGCATACTGGCGAATCTGGCTCTTAGTTTGCAATGAACTTACTGATTTGGGTTGTGTTAATGAGACTGGCCCTATCTAAAGGTGGCTGGGGAAGCCCAATCATTGGGTCCCAATGTCTGTGTTTTAAGGGTTGTTGCTGTACTCCATCCAGCCTCATTTCCCCTGGCAGTGTGGCCTTGCTATGCACTGGAGTCACTGCAGTTGTGCCACAGGAAGCATTTCGAGCCCCATACAGCAGGCAACCACAGAATCTAAAGCACAGTGACAGCTGAGCCAACTAATCCATAAATGAGAATTCTCAACACATGGGTCCAGTTTCCCTCATGCTACTGACTTATTACAACCCATAGAATTGTTGCTTGCAAATTACTGTAGAGGAAGGGTAGTGACTGGTTATGTTACCTCTGATATTACAATGTCCCACTAAGCGTTACCTGAGCGATTGACTTAATAGTGTTTGTGGCATATAATCATAACAATTAGGTTATTAATAATAATTATTTTATCTAACGGCAACCTAATTTATTCAAACAACAAGGAGTCTGGTGGAACTTTAAAGACTAACAGATTTATTTGGGCATAAGCTTTCGTGGGTAAAAACCTCACTTCTTCAGATGCATAGAGTGAAAGTTACAGATGCAGGCATTATATACACTGACACATGGAGAGCAGGGAGTTACTTCGCAAGTGGAGAACCAGTGTTGACAGGGCCAATTCAATCAGCGTGGATGTAGTCCACTCCCAAAAATAGATCTGGCATGGTATGGTATTGCCACCTTACTTCTGTGTTGCTGCTGGGGGGTGCGCGGCCTTCAGAGCTGGGCTTCCAGTTAGCAGCCGCCACTCTCCAGCTGCCCAGCTCTGAAGGCAGTGCTGTAGCTAGCAGCAGCACAGAAGTAAGGGTAGCAGTACTGCAATCCCCCCTGCAATAACCTTGCGCCCCTCCCCCCCCAACTCCTTTTTGGGTCAAGACCCCTACAATTACAACACCGTGAAATTTCAGATTTAAATAGCTGAAATCATGAAATTTACGATTTTTAAAATTCTATGACCATGAAATTCACCAAAATGGACTGTGAATTTGGTAATGCCCTAACCATGTTCCTACTTGTGGCTCTATCAACATGTAATAATAATGTACCAAATACCTGTATGCTATACTGTATATAATGCATCAAATGCTTGGATATAATGATACTGCATCAAGTACCTGTGGCTATTTTTATAGAGAACAATATTATACAAAGTGCCCGTTACTCACTTCACTTACCTGTATATATCATATCACACTTAAAATATGTGCATTTTACATCCAAATTATTCTTATAACAGTTAATAAAATGATAGTGGGCAATGTTTTATGCTGTTTGTTATACTCTCTAGGCACAATGGGCAAATTCTTGTGATAAGACGTGGTGAGACTTAATTAGCCAAGACAGCATCATTTAATGATTAGGGCATGAAACTAGGAGCTAGGAACATCTGAGTTATAGCTCCAGTTCTGACATTAACTCACTACCTGGCCTCAATTAAGTCATTTAGGTGCCAAAAGTAGGGCAGCCAAAAAATTAAGAGTCAGAAAATTAGCAAATGCCTTTGAGAATAGTAGCTCTGCTTTCTGAGTTCTGTTCCCCCTAAGTCTAATCCGAGCTTCATGATCTGGAAGCATACAACTCACGAGTCAGCATACCCTCTGGGGACTGGGCATGGCATATCCGGAGCTCCTCCCTTAGCACTTCCTGCCAAACAGCAGTTCTGGCCCAGTGGTGTTGCTTGTTGTGACTCAGCCCTCCAGCCAGGTCACAGAGTCCCACACATATGGGGTACACTACTGGGGTACCAGTAGTCCTATAAATAATAATCTGTCAACTTCACATGGAACCATCAGTCCAAGTTTGGACTCATTAGTTCTTACCCCTGTAGTATAGTGGTGGTGGGGGGAAGGGTTACAGTAGTCCTTACTCCATGTCAGCAGGGGTTTCTGCTCCTCCTTCCTCAGCAGACTGGCAGAGGAACTCAGGCCCTCCCTCTCTACTGGGTTCCAGTCCACAGACCCTTGAATAGGGAGACAAGGCCCAACTGCACAAGGGCTGCCCCCTCAGACCACTTCCTTGCTCTACCTTGGGCTTTTGCCTCAGTCTCTTCATGGGTTCTCAGCATGTCAGTTCCAAAACATACCTTTCTTTAGAGAGGCTCCATCTCCCAGCTATCCCGCTCAGCTCTCTGACTCCCCCAGGCTTCTCCCATTGAGCAAGAACCAGCAATCTGCTCTCCTTCCTGAGTAGGGCCTAACTGAGCCAGGCTCAGGCCTTTTCACTCCTTCCTCCAGGCTTAACACCTACTGCAGGCTGATTGCGCCCACAGGCCCTCATTAACCCCTTCTGGCCCAGTGTGGGGTTGGTACACACCCATCACAGATCCCCCATATATCTCAGCAGGGTGTTGTGGGGAGTAATTAGTTAATGACTGTGTAGCTCTATGAAGATGTACAGCACTATTTTATTTTTAATTAGTTTGCAAAGTACTTTGAGTTCCTTTGATGAGAGGCTCTAAAAAAACACCATAGATAATCAGGTTATGAATTAAACATATGAGAGGGTGGGCTGAGGAGGTAAGGCCTAGCTGGCACGGGGAGAAACTCTACTGCCTTTCTACTGTGTATGGTCAGGTAAGACAAAGAGAAAATGGAACAGCACTCTTAATGATACTTATAAATTATATTGAAACAGAAAATGTAAACATGCTGAAGCAAGCATATGCCTCGGGCATGCTGAAAACCATGCACATGCTGTCTCAGAGACACAGAGGCTTGTTCTGAAATTCTGGGGCCTATCATCATCTGCTGTAAATGATCATAGTTCCACAATGCAGCTATGACAATTTACACCACTGGAGGGCCTGTTCTATTTGTTTGGGGGCAGACTCTATCCCTGTCTCTTCTCTCCCCAACCTCCACATTCCTAGGGCATACAAGGACATGCATGCAAAGGGAAGACATAGGGAGCCCACACAGCAGTAGGCAGATCCAGTAAGGCCTATTTTCACAAGTAATGGTTGCTGGAGGAGAGTATCTAAATCTCTTTCAGATTAAGCAGCCACCTAGGCCCCAATCCTGCTCTCATTTCAAATCAATGGCAAAACCCCATTCGGCAGGTCTGGGCCCCTAGTTCATAAGTGGGGAATGGGGTTGCCAATTTTGGTTGAATATATTCCGAGAGGTTTCATCACATCACATACTCTTTTATTAAAGATTTACTTTTAAATACCTGGCATCCGAAGGGTAGCCGTGTTAGTCTGAATCTGTAAAAAGCAACAGAGGGTCCTGTGGCACCTTTAAGACTAACAGAAGTATTGGGAGCATAAGCTTTCGTGGGTAAGAACCTCACTTCTTCACTTGCATCTGAAGAAGTGAGGTTCTTATCCACGAAAGCTTATGTTCCCAATACTTCTATTAGTCTTAAAGGTGCCACAGGACCCTCTGTTGCTTTTTAAATACCTGGAGACTCCAGGACAATCCTGGAGGGTTGGCAACCCTAGTAGGGGGAAGCTAGGCAAACTGCATGAAGGTTTGTGTTTATCAGGATTTCACAAGGTCAGAATGATGTGGATTGTACAGTGAGTATTCTCTCTGGGAATTCTGCCCACTTTGATCTACAGCACAGCGAGGCCCAAGTCTTTGTAACAGGGTTTTGTTTTAATCAGTCCTCCCCCTACTAATGCAAAATGGCTGAAAAGCGAAAGAAATAGGAAGCAGAAATGTTTAAAAATCAGCAATAAACGCTGCTGTAAAAAAGAAGTGTGGCTCCAGGAGCATGAAGTATGTCTTTTAATTATAAAATGCAGGTGTCTTGACGTACATAAAGTTAATCATCTAACTGGCATAGTGCTGCCACACCACGATTTATCCAGTGTTTCTGTGGCTGGTCTGAAGGGAGCTCTATTGGGAGAACATAGTTAGTTGAATGGCCTGTAGTGGACAAGGTACCTCTTCTTGCACTTGTCTTGTAAACAGGGCACGAGTAAATGTTCTCATGCAGAAATGTTGAACTTTTTCCAGGTTTCAGCCAAATTACAGGCATAGAATCATAAAGGATTTTTGGAAGTGATTCCCCAATCTGCATGGTTTCTCTGTCCCAACGGGCACCTTCTAAAAAGAGTCCTTTCACATATGCCCCATCTTCTGGCATTTCCTCCATGCTGTGTTCCTGTCTTGTCACCTGGAATGATTAAATAATTGGCTTTGGTCTCCTCTTATATCCAGAATATATTTACTCGTGGAATCATAATATCTGCAGTGCTCAGATAGCTGATTAAGGGCCTGATCCAAAGCCCAGTGAAGTCACTGGGAGATTTTCTTTGGCTTCAATGGATTTAGGATCAAGCCCTATGTGCTTCTTTGGTGTCCCCGTCCTGCAGTTCTTAAGGAGACCCAATCTATCTTTTGTTCATACTACTGGCAAATATGCTTAAATAAAATCGTATGTATTATTGAGTTCTCCATCATTTTAGTGGCATATGTATAGTTGTATGCATAGGGAATGAACTTCACCTTTGTATAGAGGACTGCATACTAGTTAAATACCACTTAAGCCCTCAGAATAGGACTTAAGTGCTGCATAGGTCTTGTACTGGCTCTCTGCAGAGGGATGAATTTTACTCAGAGACCTTATGATAAGAATGAATTAATTAAACAAAAAGATGCCTTGGTGATCACACAATTAAGATACCAAAGGAAAATTAACAAAATATAAAAGAAGAAATTAATGGCACTTAACCCGAACAGGGCCCAGGCTAAATACTCCTGCAACAAAAGTAGGGAGGCACACAGCAAAAAAAACCAGTACACTCAATCTTGTGCATCCTCTGCTACTAAAGGGAGTTCCTTCAACCACTGGTGGCTACTTTCCTCATAGGGAAGTGATTGTAATAAATCCCCGTTGCTGCACACAAGATATGTGACTGATACATCTTCTCATTTGTGCTTCCCTGGGTTTGTTTTCAGAGCACTCACCAAGATGGTTTTTAAGACCATTTTTCTAGCATGTGGCAAGTCTCATAAACACAGGCCTTGATCGTGTACCATTGCAGTCAAGGGGAGCTCTGCCAACTGACTTCAGTGAGCATAGTAGGATCAAAACAATGGAGAATCCACAACAATACTTCTAAAGATAATGTATTTTTCCATGCCCTAGTGTTTCACAGTCTGCTCATTATGGTATATAAGTGTTTAATGTTCTTTGGACTCATTATTAAGGGGGGAGGGACAGCTAAGTGGTTTGAGCATTGGCTTGCTAAACCCAGCGTTGTGAGTTCAGTCCTTGAGGGGGCCACTTAGCAATTTGGGGCAAAATCAGTACTTGGTCCTGCCTAGTGAAGGCAGGGGGCTGGACTCAATGACCTTTTAGCATCCCTTCCAGTTCCATGAGATAGGTATATCTCTTTCTGTGCAATCCCAATAGCCCTGAATCCCTCACTTAAACTATTACCAGTTTATCTCTCCAAGATCCTGTTTTTCCCATTCAGCATTCATTTTTCTCACTAGTTCTCTAATATTTTTCAGACTAGTGTCTCCTAGCCAAGGGATCAATTAAGTAGAAAAATAGCCTCTGGCACTTCTAGCCTCTAAAAGCTCTGTGGGACACCAGTCTCTGCAGCCTCAGAATCTATTTCTGATTGTTCAGGAAAAGCGTCCCCTCTTCAACAAGGACCCAGTTCCACTGTAGCATTCCATATCAGTTTCCGACTCCCCAGACAAAAGTCTCCTACTCCAGCCAGTATGGTCACAGAGTTGATGCTGACAGCAGTAAGAATGGGGCCCTCAGGCTGTAAGCTCACCAGGGCTGAGATGCTGGGCCAGGAGCAGCGGCACAGGAGCCAGCAAACAGAACTGGAAACAGGGGAGTTTGAATAGGTGTTTGTAAGAGAAGTTTGGGGAAGGGAGGAGTGTGGTGTTCTGGATTTTTGTGGGGGTGGTGGTGGTTCTTTTTTTCTTGAGAGGAGCTTAGGCAGGAATTCTATGACAGCTACTGAGGCAGCAGTGGTAGTGACCCAAGGAATGGAAGAGACAATGAAGATGACTGGATGTGGAAGCTGCAGGATGTACATTATCCTGAAGTGGGTACATGAAAAGTGCTTCGTTTGAATGAAGTGCCACCGCTGATGGAAGAGAAGATCCAAGGTTTGGAGATGCAAGTAGAAACTAAGGTTGAGTTTCAAAGGAGATTCGAACGATGATGGAGGGAAGGTGAGAAGAGGCTCAAAGAAAAACTCAAGACTCGCAGACAAGTTATTTAAGTTAAGCGCCAATGTTGACACAAGAAAAAAATGGATAACTGGCCATCAGTAAGTTTTGGCTTGAAATTAGACAAAGGTTTCCAAAAATCAGAGGAGTAATGTTCTGGAACAGTCTTTCAAGGGGAGCAAAAAACCGAACTGGCTTCAAGACTGAGCTTGATAAATTTATGGAGGGGATGGTATGATGAGATTGCTACAATGATATGTGGTTCATCTGCAACTGCTAGTAGCAAAAATCCCCAACGGCTGGAGATGGGGCACTAGATGGGGAGAGCTCTTAGTTACTACAGAGAATTCTTTCCTAGGTGGTCTTGCTGATGTGCTCAGGGTTCAACCAATCGCCATACTTGGGATTGGTAAGGAATTTTCCCCCACGTCAGATTGGCTGAGACCTCTGGGTATTTTTGCCATCCTCTAAAGCATGAGTCATGTTTCACTTGCTGGTTTAAACTAGAATAAATGGTGGATTCTCTGTAACTTGAAGTCTTTAAATCATGATTTGAGGACTTCAGTAACTCAGACAGAGGTTATGGGTCTAATGCTGGAGGGGCTGGGTAAGGTTGTGGCCTGCAATGTGTAGGCGGTCAGACTAGATGATCACGATGGTCCCTTCTGGCCTTAAAGTCTATGAGTCTATGAGATTCCAATTTCTGTTACACTGGTGTAAATCTAGAGTGACTCAGGTTCACACTGACACCCTAACATGTCCCCATTGTCTTGTCTATAAAGTGCTAGTTTGTTTTTGTTCTTTTCGTATAACATATGAAAATGGTTTGTATAAATGAAATTCCTCCACATATTTTTACCTCAAATTCAAATCCAATATGATCAATTGGGATGGTGTATTTTCTAGCATAGTTCTGTGAAACACCTGTTAAGAAGGACTGAGTAAAGTAGAATCCCGATATCCAAAATACGTTGGGTGGCCCTTCGTTGATCCACTCCTGAATATGAAAAAAACCCCAATATATTTATTAGCAAAACCCAAAACATTTATTTCTTTAGATTGTAAATACTCTTCAACCCTATCTTGCTGCTGAACACAATGTAAAACATTTCTCCTTACCCGAAAAGTCTGAAGTAAAAAGCTGGAAACTTTACATTGTCGCTACAGAGTAAGGACCAGATTGTGAAGTCCTTACTCAAACTTTTGAGCAGTTACTCACATAGATAATCCCAAGAGGACTGCTCGTAACTGCTTGTGAATGTGTGTAAGAAGTTCACAAACTGGCTCTATTTGGGAATTATACGTGACCCTAACTGAAGTAAATCCTCTCGTTCAGCTTTCACACATTGGTCCCTGAGATGGATCCAAACCAGTTTTAGTATACCTGGAAGAAGGCCAAACGTGTAAGAAGATCAGACACATAGCTGCCCAGGGGTTTCAGCGATGGATAGGATTTGGCTGCCCACATTGGTGGTACTTTGCCTCCGAGCATGCTGTTGAAAACATCCTCAAGTTCAGACGACATCAACACTTGACCTTTTATAGCTTTGCCTAAATTGACAAGACTGCTCCGAACAACTTCTGTAAGCCTGCAGATAAAGGGGAGATTGCCATTTCATTACTCACTAAACCTCTGGTCCAAAGCCAACTGAATTCTATGGACTGACTGCCATTGACTGAAAGCCCTAGAGAGTATTGAGAAATTTCTCACTGTATCTGTAAATACCAAAACCATTCTTTGGCTATTAACTTCTAGTAAAAACTTACAATAGACCAAGGAAATTAATTAACAATAGCTTTAAACTTTAGATACGTGTTGAAATATTGTCATATGCTGGGAATATAGGGGACTGAATGACTCAGAGGATTCGTAATAGGATATGTAGTCTTTCACCTCATCATCACTCGTTCACATCTGGTCCAGGTTAGCAGTGACTAAATGTTGTTACTATCAGATAACTGACCATCAGGATTCAGGAAGTCATTGGCTGCAGCTTTCAAGTATTTTGAATCTGTTCTCAAACAGCTTTTGTAAAAGAAGTTTATTATAAAAGGCTTGCAATTGTCTAAAGCTTGTGACCTGGTGCTGATCATGAACACAAACATTTTAGCATCTTTCAGCTTTTGTAAACTTAAAGAAAACAGGCTGCCTCACCTGTTGAATCTGATAAGTTCTTGCCTAAGAACTGTATTCATGGACTCCTCATAAAGCACTGGGTATTTCTTCATTACCGCTTCCAGGTTAAAGTCATTTGGTAATTTGGACAGGATGTCCCGTGCCAAATCTTCAACAGTTTCCTGAAATCAAGAATGTGCAGAGAATGGGGAATTTTTTCAAATGGCCTTTTTTTTTGTTATTGTTACTTTTTACAAAACAGATTTCCTCAAATATTGTTGTTTTATATGCTTTTGCTTCACTGGATATTTATATAGCTATTTATGGATTATATACAAAGGCCCTGTTCCCCACATTATTGGGGAGCTATGAGCTGGCCTGACTGATCTGAGGGACTATCTGCACAGAGCAGAAGAGGGTGTGAAAGGGGCTCCCTGGCTCCTCCATGATCATGGCCTGTGGAGCTGGAGAAAGGGGTGGGGAGCGGATGAAATGACTCATCTTCCCCAAGCTGGCCTTCTGTGGATTCTGGCCCCCTTATCTTCACCACAGGAGTCACCCAGGCTACTGCAGCCCTGAGACTGCAGCAACTCCTATGGAGCAGCCAAAGGGAAGCACAGCTGACAATCTGTATCCTAGCAGTTAAGAACCTTGAGGACAGCCATGTGTGTGTGTTGAGGGCAGGATGTGGGGAGAGGAAAGGCCGGCTACAACCTCTTGATTTCTGGGGGAAGGAGATCTTTGGCCCTAATGGGCCTATGTTGCCTGACTGACCGTCCTTGAGGTGACTTCCCAGAACCATGGACTCTGTGCCCAGGGCGAGTCTGAGCAGAGATCAGGCTGAAGGAGATCTGACTAGTGCTGTGTGCGTGAGGAGCCCAGGTCAGAGCATAAACCTCCAGGATCAGTATTTGCTCAATGAAATTAAATTCCATATTTTGAAACTGCCTTGGAATCTGAATCCAGGAGCATAATCAATTATATGTTTCAATTATCACTGTCACAGTTGCAATGTGGTG
This sequence comes from Trachemys scripta elegans, assembly GCF_013100865.1. Classification (NCBI taxonomy): domain Eukaryota; kingdom Metazoa; phylum Chordata; order Testudines; family Emydidae; genus Trachemys; species Trachemys scripta. Next base: position 16,378,605 of record NC_048307.1, on the reverse strand, counting down.
ATGATTGAATCCACAAGGAGTCACTCAAACCCCCTCCCGGCCCAGTAGTCATAAGCGGAGGTGGATAACTCCTCTAAACTATAAGGGATGATGCACTAAGAATGCCTCCCTAAGACGCTTCCTTGACAGGGGATTGTTTGGATCCCCACTCCCCATTACCTGTGGGGATTTGCCACCTCCACCCACTTGTCTAGGCAGAGTCAAAAGCACTCCACTGAAAAGCTGGTTGGTCTCCTGATTATCTTTAGTGATGTCTGCATTCTCATGAAGCCCAAACACTTCAGGATGTGTTGTAATTGGTAAGCTTCTTAAGTAGTCAATGTAAGACTGCAAGGAAAACATGTAGTTACCAAAAATGTGTATTTAATAGCTTTAATGGAACACAATGAGAATGTAATACACAGTTGGTCATGTTCAAACACATGAATTCCCAACTAAAAAATCATTGCTTTACATATCCAAGCACACAAATACAAAAGCTTTGAAGATTTCAGAAACTAATTTAGGACCTGATCTTGCAGTCTTCATGTAAGTATTGAGTTTATCTAATTTTCTATACTAGCTAATAAACTCCACAGCCTTACGCAATTATGCTGTTGAAATCAGGAGCCAGATGCAATATTTTCAAATATCAAAAGAGCTAGACCTGGGCAAACCATGCTGTCATGGTAAAAAGGGTCTGCGGGAGCTGTAGAGTCCCCTTGCATAATTTCTCTGCAGCCTGACCCTTCCCAGCTTTGCAGCACCATAACGGTCCTGAAGTAGAAAACCTGCACAGATGTGGCATCATTTTTACTCATAGGAAACAGAACATTGTAAGATCACCGCATCTCTCATCAAGTTGCATCAGAACATTAAGTAGAAAAGCAGCATCACTTGCCCCATAACCTCAGCCAGGCTGAACACAACACCATCAACAGCCTCAGGAACAACTCTGACATCATAATCAAAAAGGCTGACAAAGGAGGTGCTGTCGTCATCATGAATAAGTTGGAATATGAACAAGAGGCTGCTAGGTAGCTCTCTAACACCACGTTCTACAGGCCATTATCCTCTGATCCCACTGAGGATTACCAAAAGAAACTAAACCATTTGCTCAAGAAACCCCTGAAAAAGCACAGGAACAGATCTGTACAGACACATGCCTAAAACCCCGACCAGGGGTATTCTATTTGCTAGCCAAGATCCATAAACCTGGAAATCCTGGATGCCCCATCATCTCAGGCATTGGCACCCTAACAGCAGGATTGTCTGGCTATATGGACTCTCTCCTCAGGCCTTACACTACCAGCACTCCCAGCTATCTTCGAGACACCACTGACTTCCTGAGGAAACTACAATCCATCGGTGATCTTCCAGAAAACACCATCCTGGCCACGATGGATGTAGAAGCCCTGTACACCAACATTCCACACAAAGGGCTGGTCTACACTAGGAGGGGGGATTGATCCAAGATACGCAACTTCAGCTACACAAATAGCGTAGCTGAAGTCGAAGTATCTTGGATCGAATTACCTGGGGTCCACACGGCGCGGGATCGACGGCCGCAGCTCCCCTGTTGACTGCGCTACCACCGCTCGCTCTGGTGGAGTTCCGGAGTCGACGGTGAGCGCGTTCGGGGATCGATATATCGCGTCTTAACGAGATGTGATATATCGATCCCAGATAAATCGATTTCATGAAGATGTACCCAAAGATGGACTACAAGCTATCAGGAACAGTATCTCTGATAATGTCACGGCAAACTGGTGGCTGAACTTTGTGACTTTGTCCTCACCCACAACTATTTCACATTTGGGGACAATATATACCTTCAAGTCAGCGGCACTGCTATGGGTACCCGCATGGCCCCACAGTATGCCAACATTTTTATGGCTGACTTAGAACAACGCTTCCTTAGCTCTCGTCCCCTAAAGCCCCTACTCTACTTGCACTACATTGATGACATCTTCATCATCTGGACCCATGGAAAAGAAGCCCTTGAGGAATTCCACCATGATTTCAACAATTTCCGTCCCACCATCAACCTCAGCCTAGACCAATCCACACAAGGGATCCATTTCCTGGACACTACTGTGCTAATAAGCGATGGTCACATAAATCCACCCTATACTGGAAACCTACTGACCACTATACTTACCTACATGCCTCCAGCTTCCATCCAGGACACGATCCTTGTCTACAGCCAAGCTCTAAGTTACAACCGCATTTGCTCCAATCCCTCAGACAGAGACAAGCACCTACAAGATCTCTATCAAGCATTCTTAAAACTACAATAGCCACCAGCTGAAGTGAAAAAACAGATTGACAGAGCCAGAAGAGTACCCAGAAGTCACCTACTCCAGGACAGGCCCAACAAAGAAAATAACAGAACGCCACTAGCCGTCACCTTCAGCCCCCAACTAAAACCTCTCCAGCGCATCATCAAAGATCTACAATCTATCCTGAAAGATGATCCCTCACTCTCACAGATCTTGGGGGACAGACCCGTCCTCACTTACAGACAGCCCCCCAACCTGAAGCAAATACTCACCAGCAACCACACACCAGAGAACAAAAACACTAACCCAGGAATCTATCCTTGCAACAAAGCCCGATGCCAACTCTGTCCACATATCTATTCAAGTGACATCATCATAGGACCTAATCACATCAGCCATGCCATCAGGGGCTCATTCACCTGCACATCTACCAATGTGATATATGCCATCATGTGCCAGCAATGCCCCTCTGCCATGTACATTGGCCAAACCGGACAGTCTCTATGCAAAAGAATAAATGGACACAAATCTGACATCAGGAATCATAACATTCAAAAACCAGTAGGAGAACACTTCAACCTCTCTGGTCACTCAGTAACAGACTTAAAAGTGGCAATCTTGCAACAGAAAAGCTTCAAAAACAGACTCCAGTGAGAAACTGATGAACTTATATTTATATGCAAACTAGATACCATCAATTTAGGCTTGAATAGAGACTGGGAATTGCTGAGCCACTACACAGATTGAATCTATTTCCCCATGTTAAGTATCCTCACACCTTCTTGTCATTATCACTACAAAAGTTTTTTTTCTCCTGCTAATAATTGCTCATCTTAATTAATTAGCCTCTTAGAGTTGGTAAGGCAACTCCCACCTTTTCATGTTCTCTGTATGTGTATATATATCTCCTTACTATATGTTCCATTCTATGTATCCGATGAAGTGGGCTGTAGCCCACAAAAGCTTATGCTCAAATAAATTTGTTAGTCTCTAAGGTGTCACAAGTACTCCTGTTCTTTTTGCGGATACAGACTAACACGGCTGCTACTCTGAAACCAGTTCAAGACTGGTGAGTCTGTATTCTGTGCATACAGAGATACATTCTGACACTCTTTATGATCTTACATTTTTTTTGTTTCCTGGACACAGTAATACACAGCAATGTACTCTGAGAATATTATTCTTAAAAGTTCACATATAAACTCAATGACTTATTAGAAGAAATTTCTGTCCTTTATTTCCCTACCTGGTATGGTCCATGTGGTGGTATGTAGTAGTCATCCCCAGGTGAAAGTTTATACTTCTCCTGTTCTATATCTTTATTATAGACTATGGAAAGAAGTGACAGAAGAAGACGCCTGTCTTTGTCGTCTGTTACTCTCCCACCATAGTTACATTCCCCTGGGAAATTAAACAGAAAACAAGGCTGAAAGATTGAATGGTTATTTATAAAGACGTAATAAAAATGGCTTACATTCAAGAATTCCTCTGGTAAGCTGAAAACCATGACAGGAACTAACTAACCCAGTGTTGCTCAAGCTGTGATCTCTTGGCCATAAATGGTGGGGGGGCACTTCCAGCTGGTCTGGGAAATTCCTTCCCTCACAATGATGAATCATGTCATGCTTCAAGCAGTAATGCTTCCTGCTAACTGAAACCCCTCTTTGGGGCTCTTTTGGCCTTTCCATTTTCCAGAGGCTTTATCTGACCAGCTAAACTCCAAAAACTAAGCACTTCTCTAAGCCCTATATAACTCCTTCCTGTCTTTGGTATAAACTCAACCCTAACTCTATTTGTGCACGATGACAAAACTGTAGAGACATAAACAAGCAAGAAGACAGAACCACTCTGCAAAAGGACCTGGAGAGATTAGAACAGTGGGAGCTGCAGGCAATGAAGAGCGATTTGGTTCTAAGAGAATAGAAACTTTTATATAAAGGAAGAGGAAATAACAGCATAGGTACAAAGTGGGGAGACAGACAAGCAGTCACACCTGTTACATTAAACAAGTTTATTTTCATATCTTCTCTCCATAATACTATCCCAATATTACTTTTCATGTAACTAAATTCTCTATTCACTGCAAAGAAGCATGAAATCATGTTTTGGAGGTTGAGAGGTGTCCATGAGCAGGCCTCTAGCTGAAGAATGAGCAATGTGTAGGTGACTGACTACCACGAAATATTATATTAACTATTCACAAGGCACAGGGCAATCCCCAATACCTTACGAGGAGGGGGGATTATCACACTCCCTGGCAAATCTCCAGCTCTGAATATGTCATGCTTTGATGTATTGGTCAGCCAAGGTGACAGAGATGCCATTGATGCTTTTGTTTGACAAATGTTAATCAAAGCCAAGGAGTTTTTCTGGACCACGAGTAACCTTTCTAGTTATGCAAACTACAACAATGATCTAGTTACTCAAATCTTATGCCTGGGGGTATAAACTGCTTGGCTGGGGGGAGGGAGAAGGTCAAGAAAGAATAACTAAATGGAATCTATCCTATTTATCAAGGACCATCATTGTAATTATGATGTTATTATTCATCACCTGAAGTTATTTTTATATAATACCCACCAGTCTATATACATTACAGAGTGCAACTTCTATACCTGTTAGATAGGTCAGAGCTTCAAATGGGATTTCTTCATACTCATTCAGAAACATCTGGATCTGTCGCATACTGATTCTAAGATCAGATTCATTGAATTCATATGGAATATTCCAACCTGTTCAATTAAAAAAAGACATGTGATGCAGTGGTATATTGTCCTGATAACTATGCTTAGGAAATAATGACATTGGTATGAGGTCGTCATTACAGAATAACAGTCTCCTGCCACTAGATAACTACGCAGTGAAGCTTAGGCATCTGCCTGAGTGTTTACTGCCCAAGTTCGAGATAGCTATCCTTAACAACATCCTATCCCAGTGCAACATTATATACTTACTTACTGCATTCCAAATAATTAAAGATGTGCCCATAGGTCCTGACATTTTGACATTGCTCACAACTGAAAAGCTGTATTCTAATAGATGTACAGTGCTTTAGCTGATCTGAAATCAGCTGGTTAGCAAGACCATAGGGATTCCGACTGATTTCAATTTTTTAACCTTTGTGACTGACTGAACTTATACTTTTTACTTTTTACCAATAAACAAATATCCTCCTGCTAGCAATCTAACTGCTGTGCATTTAAATAGATACAGTGGTTGCTACTAAAAAGATAATGTTTAACAAGAATTACTACATATCACATAGTGGTATCAAAGATATGGAAGTTATTTCATATCCTAAGTATAGGGAAATGGTAACATGTAAGATAAACTCTTGGCAGATGTTGTCTTTTTAATGGTGATCATTTTGAATAATTCTGATCTGAATAAAACATAGTCAATATGTCACTATATCTCAAACCAACCTTGCAAAACTGTACCCGCTTAGTCATCCAGGACAGGTATCTTTCTCTGACGGACAAGTCAAATATTTTTCTTTTATCATCAGCTGCATGATCAGGTGGGTGAGTAGATTGTGTGTATAGAATGATTAATTTGTATGATACGTTAGCAATGCTGTGTTAAGCATACAATGTGCATGCCAAGTTCAGACTTGGTGTAAGCGGGCAGAACTCCATGTAAGTCAATGGAGTATATGACATCTGAGTTTGTCCCTAAATATTTTTAAAAACAACTTTTAATTCCACACCATATTTGTTGGTCATGTAAGACTTATTTACAAAAAATGAAACACAAATCAAATTCTTATATATGTTATGCTTTTGGAAATTTTCATTGTATGGCCAATTAACTGCAGCTAAATAAATTCAAATGCTACACTAAAGGAACACGTGTACTAGCTTTGCTCGATAAAAAAAGTAAAAAAAATAATCTGAGTAAAATTCAATTTTTATTAATAAAAAAGGTAAATCATTTAAAATTAAAATTTGAATAGGAGTTGGTTTTGACAAATAGTTTTTATGTAGAAATGTAATAAAATAATAATAACAACAACAATAACACAGCAATTTATGACAATATAAATACATACTATGTTTACTTTGCAAGCTCCCAGTGACTCCCATAGCAGTTTTGTCTGAATAAGAACCTCAGGAGTCAAACCTGTGTGTATTTATACAGCCCCAAACCTCAAAATAGCTTTTCAATGTTGCTTCACTATATTCTGTGCAATGCTGACACACAAAAATTCCCAGCCATCATCAGATAACATGACCATCCTCTTGTCACAATGCTGGAGGTAATGCTTCTGGTTGGCGTTCTGAAGGCAAGACTGAAGTAACATATTGCAAAACTGCTAATGCTTTTTAGAAAATCTGCAAAATGATCCAAATCTTACCCAATGGGCCAAAATTTTTCCTTTCTTGAACCAGGGCATGGAAAAAGCAAAGTCCAAAGAGCAATTTTTGCCACATTTCTTGTTTTTGGCAACTAGTAAAGAATGCAGGATCAGACACTGGGTCATTGAGGTATGATCGTAGGAGGTTTGCTCTAACCCCTTTAGGAGGTTCATTGGTCATTTTGATGCCATTCTGGAGAATACTGACAGGAAACTTTTCTGACGGATAACTGGTTAACCATAATCTGAACAGGGTAAAGACAGAAACATATTTGATTACATATCCTCAGTCTTGAACTGCATCAGTTTTAAACTTTATTAATATAAGAGTCAATTGCAATCTAAATATATTTTTAGAAACAGGTGTTTAGATAAATTGAATATCTACATAGAAAAGATGGGTTTCAGAGTAGCAGCCATGTTAGTCTGTATCTGCAAAAAGAACAGGAGTACTTGTGGCACCTTAGAGACTAACAAATTTATTTGAGCATAAGCTCATGCATCCGATGAAGTGGGCTGTAGCCCACGAAAGCTTATGCTCAAATAAATTTGTTTGAGCACTCTAAGGTGCCACAAGTACTCCTGTTCTTTTTATAGAAAAGATGGAGTCTCGATTACATATTGCTATTTTCTCAATGATCTTTAAATATTCTAATGTGATAATTATTCATATAACCTTTTTACTAGCAGTCCTAATTTATATTGGAAGTAATCCCACAGAAAATGGAAGAATATTAAAGCTTCTACCTGAATTTTTCATGGGTAGTCTCAGGCACTATCGTTTCTTCACAGATTTTCTCCAAAGCAGGCATCCAGCTGGTTGCAAGATGGCAGTTTTGTAACACTACCCAAGTTCCATCAATGATAGCCTGACATATCATTTTTGCTGCTATTGGACCCTGGCCCTGGCCAAGTGAAATAGTCTGAATGCTTGTACCTCCCATGCCAAGATCATCAGCAAACTTTAGCAAACCTATTATAGAAAATATAACGCACACAAAATCTTTTAGCAAATAGATCCATGTTGCGTATGTCATTTATATAATCAGAAACACGATTAAAGGTACAAATGGTAATCTGCATTCTAGTCAATTAAAAAAGAAAGAAAGGTAAAAGTAGTCAGGTGGTGTATGTGACTGAATCTCCCAGACAGTTGCTGTTTTTAGATGTAAATTACTCCCAAGTTAAAGAGTGGTGTAAAAGGGTCTTAGTATAAATAAGAATCTGGCTTGGAATCTAAATCTTGTTAAACCCCTGAAGATCGGAGATTTATTCATTTAATCAGCATTATAATTATAATTTATTTTCCCCATTTTCTGCCCCTATTTTGGTGTGTTTTCATGAGGTGTTTTTACAAGATAAAGGACATGTGGAAGGATAAGAATGTTTGAAATTCAAAGCTACTACTACTACAATTAATTTATTGTACGATAAAGGGACTATTTAAATGAAGGAGCCCACATGTTATCATGCAAAGATTTCAATTTAAAATCTTTTTTTAACCTCACCTGCCATAGGATCAGCACCTGGTGATAATACAAAAATCAAAGGTGCACAGCAATTGGAATCATTGTAACTTCCCGCAAGGTCAAAAGTGGGTGGTTCTATATAAGTTCTTCCCATATTTTCTGTGATGAAATCCTGCGTTGCTGGAATGATTTTATCAGGTCTTAAACACCTTAGAATGATCATATGATCTAGCCCTACTAATGTCTTCCATACATCTGGGAATGCCTCTTTCTGGGGCTTTGCAGAATCATAAATCATTTTCCACTTTGAAACATTCTCCCTTACATGATCCATCAATCCATGAAGGTTTTTTAGACTAGATGCACGTACAATTTCAGCCCATGATTTGTCAGTCAACCACTCTGGGGCTGGGTTGAGGTAAGGGTTATCAAGAGCAACACCTCCTGTCAATAGGAACCGCCAAACCTCATCATCTATTTTATCTTCTCCTTTCATTATTCCTATAGTCAGGAGGAGGGAGAATAGCAGTTTATCCTTCTCAAACAGTGAACGGCAGACATTATTGTAGATGCTTACTGTGAAATGTTCAATTATATTCTCAATTCTCTCCTTTAGATCATCACTCTTTTTGCTATTAGCAATGGATTGAATGTACAAGTTAATGAACCAAATTAATGAATACTGGTACATAGGTTCAATGTTTGCCAGATCAGAAATGCAGAAGAAGAGAGTTGCTGAATGAACAGCTACTGGCTTGTAACCCATTCGAGTAGCATCTATCTGCATTTCAGTTACAGATGCAATTTCCTGCTTTTCAGAGATTTCTTCAGATAGCTCTTTGGATGAAGACAAAACCTTAATTGCTGTTTCATCTTCTAAGATGTTTCCTTCTGACTTGGAAAGAACCTCAAGGATTTTATCTTCTATCTCCTTCAGCTGTTTCTTGTTGGCCGCACTTTCTATGATCAGTTTATTTTTCTTTTCTTCCAGCTCAGGCTTTTCCTTTGCAGCTACAATTCCAAGAAGTTGGTCCTGAAGACCTAGTGGTGTAATCATGAAGTTGAGTAGACAAACTTTCACAGCCACTTCAGGAAAATAATGAGGATTCCTTAAGCGAGTTGTCATGTAAAACTTGAAGTCTCTTGAGTATTCAATTATATTTTCACCTAACCTCATGTATTCCACACCTTGTTGCTTGAATGTTAGCTTTAGCAATATAGGCTCTATGAAAGCATCTAGTTCTTCATCAATATTTTCAAGCAAGACTGGTGTTCCAAACTGGATAGCATTTTCCAGTATCCTCACATAGTTCGTATCAGACAGTTTGATAACTGAAAGCTTATTAGCTTTCTCCATATTTTTTATCCACTTGTTGGCTTGCCTTTGAGGATCAATCATTAAAGCCCATCTTCTTGAGTTAGAAACAATTATACCATTATCAATTGAAAATGAATCAATTGGCAATCCAGCAATCTGCCAGGCACGGATTTTGACAGGATCCCCTAAAGTATTACTGAGGCTAAAATCATTGGAACATGGTACATGCTTCTCCTTGCATAGGGCCTGCCATTGCTTTTGGCATTCAAGGCGATAGTCTACAGTAAAGGCTCCCAAATAAGCCACTGTTCCTGAAGATAACAAAACATCACCAGTAAGATCTGTGTATCGGATTCCCAACAATCGTGCAGCTTCTGTCCACCTATCTTTCTCTCCTCCAAGTCCACTAATCAGCTTTTCAGCTCTTACCAGCTTTTGTGAACAGATTTCAATGTTGTTTTCTAATTCTTTCTTCCGGTTATTCATGCTTTCAAATTCATCGTTCAAAGCTTGGAGACGGTCCATTACATCCTTAAGTTCTGCACGCTTTGTATTTAGCTTTTTCATTTGAATTTCAAGTAAACCTTCCGCCTCCTTAAGACGCTCACGTTTTGGAGCAACCACTTTAGCTACACGGTCATACACCTCCATGGCTCTCACCCATTTGCATAAGCCTTCACAGGCTGATGACACATTTTTTATGACAGCCGGCTGAAAATCTGGATGCTCAATAAACCTCTCTCTGATCCTCTTCATTACAGCAGGAGGAATATTATCCTTGTCGTATGTCTTTAAGCTTTCAAGGAATTTCAGATCTCCTAGAAGCTTTCTAGAGATTCCCCAATAGTCTTCTATCATTTTACCTGTATTGCACATAAATCAAATCAGGCTTAAATCAGAGGTATTCAAAATTAAAATACTTTAAACACTGACACGAAAAAGCTAATACTAATTATCTTGCTGTAGGTTTGTGCCATACAGATGCAGTTAACAAATTTTAGAAAAATGCTTACATATTAAAATTCAAATAAAGGACACAGCATCATTAATCTGTGTTGAACTGAAATTTAGTAGGCATGTACATTAACGATACAACAATTTTAATTTTAATCTGCCAAAAGCAAAGGGAGAGAGAAACAAATGGTTATAGAAGTTTTTCGTGGTTGACTTCTATTAAATAAATCCTATTCTGAGGATTTCCTTCCTAATTTATATAATAAAAGCAATATTTATAACTATTAATTCCTAATTATTAAGGGATAAATTGTGGGTACACTAGATAGGGGAGAAGGTGGTAAAAGGCATCTCTTCCCCTCTTCCATCCAGTATGCTTATGTGTGACACAATACTAATCCTATTAATCCCCCTGTGCAAAAGGCTGGCTAGCATGACTAGTGATGCTCCACAGGTCCAACAGGAGTGGTTATCTAGAAGTATGGCATAGCCTGGATTCTGCCTCCCCTACATGCTTGGTAGTGTTTGGCAGGTGGGACTGGAGGGGAGCATGCAGGTGTAAGGTACAATAGTGCAGCATGCTCCACCAGAGCTCTCTGAGGCATCCTTCCTGCATCTGCAAATCTTAGCTCGGTGTGAATGTAAAGCAGAATAGGTGACTGTGTCTCAGCTAGGACACAGATGACACAAACAGTCCCTAAGCTTTCACAATGGTATTATTACCGCTGCCACTTGGATCAGGCTTTCTCTCTGGTTTCATTCCTTTCATTACACAGATACTCTCCATAACAAGCTTGACAGGGCCTGGTGGATTCTGCATGGCTTTGACAAGCGAGATGTCTGAGGGGTTCAAGGTATCAAGAGCTGAGAGTGCAGCCTCTAGAGCTGGCATGGCCTCTGCAAGGTCCCCTTCACACTCTTCCTGCAAATACATTGAACAGAATACTTTAACCCTTTGAGTTGCACAGTCTATTGTAAACTGACTGACATGAGCTGAGAGATGCTAATGTGGCATTAGTGAACCATTTGCAGTTATAATTAACTAGGAAAAATGCACATAGCAGTACATTTCAAGCAGAAATAACTATTTTAATTATCTGTCCTGACAGTTTAGTGTATTACGCTATACAGTCATTTTAACTGCATCTCACCACCATGTTCCTTTTTACAGTTGAAGGCCCAAGGGATATCTCCATTTCACTATTTAAACATCTTCAACATACTTCTGCTGACCTGTTGCAGGTACTGAGAACTGGGGATGAGGGGTGGGGAAGCGTCACAGATTCATGGGACATCAAAAGTGTGCTGAGGAGCTCATTTCTTTTACCATGTGCATGTTACTATTACAGCAGAATGCAGCATAGAGCAATAACTTCAGCGAGAACCCCAGGTACCAGCAGTTGTAAATGTTTTGCATTTCTGCAATAGTTGAGACAGTGCTGGAGGGTCTCACAATCTCTCATGGAGGTCTTTGTGCCACCGACATCTGGTCATGGAGATATTCCCTCTGAGGATGTTTTGTCCTGGCCAATGACTGAGGCTCCTGGGTTACTATCATAATATAAATAATCATAATTTTGTTATGACCATCTCATTCCCCAGTAGTATGGATACAGGGTTCTGGATTAATGACTTGCAAGTCCTGGCCTATATACAAGAATGTCACACACAAAGCACTGCAGGACAGTTTCCAACAGGATGATGGGCTCCGATGTTGGGACACCTCATCTCCTATTGTCCAAGACTTAATCTCATCCTTGTAAAGCACACATCTTGCTTTTCTGCTACATTCATTAGAGTGAATGGAACATTAGGCTCGCTGGGCAACATTGTAACAAGACAACATGTTTTGTGGGCCTGTCTGCTAGCACCAAGGGTATGTCTATACCACAATTAAAAAGCCGCGGCTGGCCCGAGTCAGCTGAGTCGGGCTTGTCGTGCTCAGGCTAAAGGGCTGTTTAATTGCAGTGTAGATGTTTGTGCTCGGGCGGGAGCCTGGGCTCTATGATCCTGTAAGGTCGGAAGGCCCCAGAGTTCAGGCTGCAGCCCGAGCCCGAACATCTACACCACAATTAAACAGCCTCATACCGCAAGCCATGTGAGCCTGAGTCAGTGGGCACAGGCCAGCTGCGGGTGTCTAACTGCATTGTAGACATAGTCAAGAGACTAAAGGTGAAATTCTAGGGTCTGTGGAAGGCCCCAATGCTTTGGAGCTACTGCAGTCCCAGTGCATGGGAAATGGAGGTCTGAGAAGCTACTCTTACATGCTGTAGAATTCAGAAACACTAGCACAGAGTGGGGAGTGGGGCTATAGATTGGCTGACAGAGTGACATGGCATAGTAATGTGTCCACAAACTGAAAATACCATAAGCCCATAAGCCCCACATAAAGTGGTGGGCTTGGCATATCATAACCTGCTGCTCCAGCTTAGAGGCTATGGCTCCTGTCTGCATATAGCAGCCACAGAGTAACTGCACTATGCCCCACATAAACTGTGGGGAAGAGATTTCTCCATCCCCGCAAACCCTTTATAGGGCCTCTATATGAAACCTGTTTACTGGGGCTTTATGCAGAGGATGAGACTTATTCCAGATAAATAACAATCCTGGAAACATACCCCGCCCATGTAATTAGGTCCATCTCTTTCTTTACTCAGCTGCATAAGGGGACTAACTTTCTCTTTCAGGAAGATCTGAGATCTTGAATTATGTGTGCAAGATGCATGTTAAAGTCAGGACTGGCCATCACTAAATACAGCCAGGGTAACATTTGTTAACATTATTAACATCTCAATCATCATCTCTCATGTTTTTGTTTTTTTTAATTGCATTGTTAGGAACTTGGGCCTCACCTGTAAAGTACTTTGCATCTATCTCCTCAACCTCCATTTACTTTGACGGGAGTTGAGACAGATTCAGTACCTCACAGGGACAGGCCCTTGTAAACTACCTTAATAGCTTTGGAAACAGCTGCAGCATCATTAGCCTCCTTTTCATCTGCAGATACTAGCTCCTTCTTTGCATCTACTTCAATCGTTTCTTTTTCTATCTGGATCATCATTTTCTCTGTTTCTGCAGAGGTTTGAATTAGTTCAGGCTGAAGGGCAGTCAGCTCCTTCTGCATTTCTGCAACCTAGTGAAGATATCAAATGAGAGAAATCCTGGTAATTTTCATGTGTATTTCCTGTCTCAATGTGATAGGCAGAAAATGGTAAAGATGTTATGACACATAGTACAGTTTAAAAAAGGACACTCAGCATACAAATCACATTTTAAAAAGTAGCCTTCTTGCCTATTTTAATGAGATCTCCTCCTGTTAAAACTGAAGCAGATTTTAAAAATCTAATGTTTTCTTCATATTTGTAATGTCTTTACTTTTTGCAATTCACTCAGCCTGGACACTGAAAATAAACTGATCAGTTTTGCTTTTCTTATAGTCAGCTGGTGTACCCCAATGTTTCCCTCCATTTACATGCATGGATGAGAATGAAATCCAGCATAAACCAGGCAAGGGATACAGAAGTGGGAATAGCAGCAGATCCTTGGGGTACTCTCCTCTACTAGGGAAATGCCCAGAAGTAGGAAGCTCCTTTGTTTTGCCAGGGTCTGTTCCAGGAGTAGCAGGAAGAAGAGCTGGGAAGCTGTAGAGTTGGGGGCTTGGTGGATTTCCTAGTGCAAATCTCCTCAAAAGGTAATGCTCATTCATGCAACAGTAATAATAATGAATGGAGATATCCCATCTCCTAGAACTGGAAGGGACCTTGACAGGTCAGCGAGTCCAGCCCCCTGCCTTCACTAGTAGGACCAAGTACTTATTTTGCCCTAGATCCCCAAGTGGCCCACTCAAGGATTAAACTCACAACCCTGGGTTTAGCAGACCAATGCTCAAACCACTGAGCTATCCCTCCCCCCAAACTCCCTTTCTGCATCTTCTTCCCATTTTGAAAGGAGGAATAGGCATAGGCATGCACAGCCAATGTCACGAAAGCTCTTGAAGAAACTATGCTACCAGAGATTCTTCAGCTGGGTCTCTGAGAAAACTACAATGTTGCTTGAACTTAACAAAATTTTTCCAACATGTTTGGTTAAGTAGCATTTCTTCCATTCAATCTTAGATTAGGAGATCTACTCTGAAGTTACATGCCACAGTTTCTTAAAATAGCTAAGCAAGAATCTCAGATTTGCTGGTGGCTTTTAAGAGGAAAATTATTAACACAACTGTGAACAGAGAATTAAGTTTGCAACTCTCATTAGCGTTAGCGGACGCGGTGTGCTAAATTAACCATATGCTATGTTAAAAAATGGCTCTAGTAAGTTTTCTGTCTAAACTTACTTGTGAAGATGCAAATTCAAGTTTTTGAAGACCCACAAGATAACGATTTCTCATCATGTCAACTTCTTGCCTCTTGCTATTTAGTAGAGCCTTAAAGGTGAGAATCAGTTCCAGATAAGATGTTGGTGTTACATAGTTGTGTCTTCGCAGTGTGTTGTAATAGCTGACAGAGAGCTCTCTCACACTTTCTTGGAAATATTTGCACATTGACACAACCCTATGGAAAATCTTACATATTAATATGAATGAAAATATCTCTTTATATTAATCCTGGCAATTTTGTGTCCTACTAACTGTTTGGTTATTTCTATTAGCATCTAAAACCATGGAGTCAAAGTCTGCTCTTGGTTATTCCAATGTAAATCCAAAATAACTACACAGAAGTCAATGAAATTATATTGGTGTTACCGAGAGAAAAATTTAGCCCATTATTTAAAATATACTGAGCTAAATTCTCTTCTCAGAGAGGATTTTCAGAGGTACTGAATATACATAGTTCACACTAAAGTCAAAGGGAGCTTCAAGTATTGAGACCAATAAAAATTGGGCCATAAACCCACACAGACCCAAACTGACTATTGTCCTAGGGTGGCTCCCAACTGGGGTGCCCACCAGCGTCTGGCAGCAGCATCACTGGTGTGCCTGCCCCAGTTTCCCCTTCATTAGTTCCCAGAAATAGTCTAAGCAGTCTTTCTGAATATATATAGTACTTGCAGGGTTAACTTATTACAAAATAAAGCCCTGTATGTATAAATTATAATAAAACGAGTCCCCAACAGTCTATCAGTGTCCCACCTCATCTCAGTGTCTCCCATCATGGTTACTCTCAGGTATTGCTCTGGCATCTCTCAGCAGACCTCACCCTAGCCCTCAACCCTCTCTGGCCCCGGCTCTCTGGCTCAGGAAGGTCAACAAAGTCTGCTGAGTTCCAGGCATTCCTCCCTCTGCAGATTTCCCACAGGCAACTCTCTGGCATAGGTGCCGACTTTCTAATTTTACCGGGGGTGCTCGACCCCTGCTTGCCCCAGGCCCCACCCCCACTCCACCCCTTCCCCCAAGCTCCACCACTGGCTTTTCCCACCCTCGCCCCACCTCTTCCCATGGCTGCCCTGCCTCTTCCCACCCTGCTCCATCCCTCCCCCTGGCACCTCCTGCATGCCACCGAACAGCTGATCTGCAGTGGGCAAGAGATGTTGGGAGGGAGCGGGAGGAGCTGATCGGTGGGGCCACCGGTGGGTGCTGAACACCCGCTATTTTCTTCCCATGGGTGCTTCAGCCCCGGAGCACTCATGGAGTTGGCACCTATGCTCTCTGGTGCTCCTTCCGTCTCTCCTCTGTTCCCAGGTAGCTCTCACCCGTGCTTTCCTGTCTTCTTTCAGAGACCCCTCAGGCAGCTCTCACCTGCCCTTTTCCTGACTGACTCCATCTGCACTCTAAGGCAGTTCTGACTCACCAGGTCTATCCCCCCTTGGCTCTAGAGCCCAGGTGTCTTCTTTTAAGCCCCATCTATGGGTGAAATGACCAGTCTTACAGGGCCAGTGTCACCCTGTAAAAACATCAGTGGAGTTGCACTCTTGTAACTAAGGGTATGTTGACATTTTGAGCTGAAGCTGATAACCACATCTTCAGCTGAAGCATCACATAGCTGTGATGTTATCCTTATATGATGCTTCAGCTGGAGATGTGATTATCAGCTTCAGAACCCTCTTGACAAATAAACACATACGCTTTTCTAATTTCATCTTCGAGTTCGACATCCTCCAAAAACTTGTTTGCAACCATTTCCAAAGCATCAGTGGGCCAGGTCTGGAACCAGTCAATGGTGCAGCAGTTTATCAGTGAAGGGAACATTCGTAGTCGATTCCGGAATGCATCTCCAATTGGACTCATTGCTGGAAAGAATGCATATTGTTCTTAAGTTCACCAACAGTTAAAAGGCAGAAAGATTTAGAATAAGACATTGTGCGTTATATACAGACCTAAGACAATATGTAAATTTTTCTTCACTCTTTCAATAAAGAAGTTGTACATAGCAAGTGGAGTAGCCTCGATTTTCCTGCCTTCCGTCCTTGCTGCAGCCTGCATTTTCTCAACAATGTCAGCCTTCTCATCTGCTGCGAAGATATTAGGCACATCACCTGTATTTAAAAGCATGTTAATATCCTCCACAAATGACTCGTCCTTTATTTGATTGTCACAGAACAAAAAAGACACATCTTTGTTACTGACGCCAGTCTGCAGCATGATTCGTTTCACATCCTCCTTCCATTCGTTGTTGCCATAGGACTTCGTGATTTCAATCTGAAAAAGCTCAAAAGCATTCATGAAGGTGGCCAGCTTGGTAGCACTTTGTCGCCCACTCCCACCAATTCCCACCAAAAGCAAATGACCATTGTCCTGTTTCAGTACTCTGCATATCCTTGAGATATGCTCGATGGCAAACTTAAACATGACCAAGGACATTGGAGCCTTGCTGATATTGTTGTACTCATCAAGGTAATATTCCATCACGGTTGTCAGTTGCTTTAAGTCTGTGATTTCATCATAGGCTTTTACATCACTTTCTGGTTTAAAGTAGTCTCCAAAGAAGAGGCTGCGGATATTATTATCGGTGATCTTGCCAGTAGGTGACAGATGACTCAGTACCTATGCAAAAGACAAGATTCAACTGATAATTCAGACTCTATTTTTTCTCTAAAGAAATACTCATCCATATCCACACAGTAGTAGGTCCTACTACTGTGGAAATGCTATCTTCCAGCTGTTCCAGTATATTATTTTAGACCAAAAAAAGCAAAACAATGTATGCTGAAATGTTTTTCAGATATGCATACCTCAAAATATGGGCATTCTGATTTCACTGTCCAGTATATGTCCAAGTTTCCAAAAAGCCTAATAATATACCCACAGCATGTATGGACCCTTCCAAATATGCACAAATCAAATAACAGCATGGCTAACTACCTCAGCCCCAGTCCTGCCAGTTACTCATTCCAGGTGATCTCCTGCCCCTGGAGAGAGCCCCACTCAAGTCAGGAGTCCACCTGCAAAGAGTAATTTGCAGGATGAGATCCCTAACTTGCATACTGAGGGTGCACCAATGGAGACGGTTCAAATTGTTTTCTAATATTGCTACAGTATATCTGAAGTGTTGAATTAGTTTTGTAAATTTGTCAGTCCCATCTACCTATCCAAACTGTTCTCAGTGTATAAGCCAGTGTACCTTATCAACACTCTGCTTGAAGTTGTTTGATGTTGTTTCTTTTACCATCTTAAAGAACATCTCCCTGTCATCATTGTCAATTAAGCGGTCATAGAAAACTCGATAAACTTCATGGATCCAAAGTCTGATCAGCTTATCCCCATCCTGTAAAAGCAGATATAAATGAATAGATCAACATTTAACGGGCAGCACTTGTTTCATAACAAAGTAGTCAGATCTCCATTTAAGGCCTGATCCACCTCTCACTAAAGTCAATGGGAGTCTTTCAGTTGTGAGAGTGCAAGCAAATGGGTCAACTGGCTTCCTCAATACGTAATGATTGTGTCATATCTTTCCTGCCAATACAGTCTTGGCCTCTGCTCACAAAGCACTTAACTATTGTTACATCAAGGGTGTTTATCTTTGGAGGACTTTATGATGATTTTTCATATTTTAGAATAATACCAGTGGCAATGAACAAAGGACGTGTGACTCATGACACGGGTTTTTAGGAGCAATCCTTCCATAGAGCAATAAACAATTGGGGTGAAATCCATGTCTCTCTGAAAGCAGTTTAGTCCGGAGTACATTCTCATCTCAAGGAATAAGGATTAACATGCATAACTCCCACCCCTGTAGTAACATTAACAAAGGTCCCCACCCTGACACACTCCTCCTGCCCCAATAGTGCCCCCTGCAGGCTTGCTATATCAAAGCTGGCACAGAGATCCTTAGAGGACAGCTGCAACTGTCTTTCTCAGGCCTGGTCTACACTACGGGTTTAGGTCGACTTTAGCAGCGTTAAACCGAATTAAGCCTGGACACGTCCACACAACGAGGCCCTTTCTTTCGACTTAAAGGGCCCTTTAAACCGGTTTCTTTACACCACCTCCGACGAGGGGATTAGCGATAAAACCGGCCTTTGCGGGTCGGAATTGGGGTAGTGTGGACGGAATTCGATGTTATTGGCCTCCGGGAGCTATCCCACAGTGCTTCATTGTGACCGCTCTGGACAGCGCTCTCAACTCAGATGCACTGACCAGGTAGACAGGAAAAGACCCGCGAAGGTTTGAATTTCATTTCCTGTTTGCCCAGCGTGGAGAGCACAGGTGACCACGCAGAGCTCATCAGCACAGGTAACCGTCATGGAGTCCTCCCAGGATCGCAAAAGAGCTCCAGCATGGACCGAACGGGAGGTACGAGATCTGCTCGCCATATGGGGAGATGAAGCAGTGATAGCTGAACTCCGTAGCAGTAAAAGAAATGGAAAAGTATTAGAAAAGATCTCCAAGGCCATGAAGGACCGAGGCCATAACAGGGACACACAGCAGTGCCGCGTGAAAATTAAGGAGCTACGGCAAGCCTACCACAAAGCCAGAGAAGCAAACGGAAGGTCCGGGGCAGAGCCGCAAACTTGCCGCTACTACGCGGAGCTGCATGCGATCCTAGGGGGTGCAGCCACCACTACCCCAACCGTGTGCTATGACTCTCTCACTGGAGAAACACACAGGGAAGACGGTTCGGGGAACGAGGAAGATGACGATGGAGGTACTGTAGGTAGCTCACAGCAGCAAGGAAGCGGAGAAACCGGTTTCCCCAACAGCCAGGATATGTTTGTGACCCTGGACCTGGAACCAGTAACCCCCGAACTCACCCAAGACCCTCAGGGCACACAGGAGACCTCTGGTGAGTGTAACTTTGTAAATATTTGTAAACATTACAAAAAAAAGCAAGCAAGTCTGTTAACGTGTATGGGGATGGAGCGGAAATCCTCCAGGGACATCTCCAGAAAGCTCTCCTGGTTGAAATGGGGTGATTTTATTAAGGGGGACATTCAGAGGCGCCCGTTCCTGCTCTTCTGACCAGAAATGTTCCCCGCTGTTAACCACGCGGTGGGGGGGAGGGGTGAAGTGATCATCCCAGAGAATCGTGTGTGTGTGTGGGGGGGGGTGTGTGTGGTTTACTTGTGTTTGTGCCGCATGTTAACCGGGAAACCGCAGCCCCCTCCTTTTACATTGAAACCCCATTTTAAATGGACAACCCAATTCATCCTTGATATGGGAAATGCGCTGCTGTTTGCAACCTTTCCCGCATGTTAAGAAGGTTAAAAAAGCCAAAACACTGTGGCCTACGATGGCTGCCTGCAAGCCGAAATATGCGACCTTGTAATGAAAGAGTGTACCCATTGTTCCCTAAAATGTGTCTTTTTTAACCACCTCTCCCTTCTCCTCCACCAGCTGCAAATGTTTCTCCTTCGCAGAGGCTCGTGAACATTAGAAAGAGAAAACGTAAGACGAGGGACGAGATGTTCACGGAGCTGCAGATGTCCTCCCATGCTGATAGAGCACAGCAGAATGCGTGGAGGCAGTCAATGTCGGAGATGAGAAAAGCCCAATATGAACGAGAGGAGAGGTGGCGGGCTGAATCGCGGGAAGAACAGAGCAAGTGGCGGGCTGAAGACGATAGGTGGCGTCAGCTTGCAGACAGACGGCAAGAGGCAATGCTCCGTCTGCTGGAGCATCAAAGTGATATGCTCGAGCGTATGGTTGAGTTGCAGGAAAGGCAGCAGGAGCAGAGACCGCCGCTACAGCCCCTGTGTAACCAACAGCCCTCCTCCCCAAGTTCCATAGCCTCCTCACCAAGACGCCCAAGAACACGGTGGGGGGGCCTCCGTCCACCCAGTCACTCCACCCCAGATGATCGCCAAAGCATCAGAAGGCTGGCCTTCAATAAGAGTTAAAGTTTTAAAATGCAGTGTGTCCTTTTCCATCCCTCCTCCCCCACCCATCCCAGGCTACCTTGGCAATTATCCCCCTACCTCTGTAAGGAACTAATAAAGAATGCATGAATGTGAAAAAACAATGACTTTATTGCCTCTGCAAGCGGGAGGGGAGGGGAGGGTGGGGTGGGGTAGTTGGTTTACAGGGAAGTAGAGTGAACCGGGTGGGGGGGGGGTTGGAGGGTTCATCAAGGAGAAACAAACAGAAGTTTCACACAGTAGCCTGGCCAGTCACAAAACTCGTTTTCAAAGCTTCTCTGATACGCACCGCGCCCTGCTGTGCTCCTCTAACCGCCCTGGTGTCTGGCTGCGCGTAATCAGCGGCCAGGCGAGTTGCCTCAACCTCCCACCCCACCATAAAGGTCTCCCCCTTACTCTCACAGATATTGTGGAGCGCACAGCAAGCAGCAATAACAATGGGGATATTCTTTTCGCTGAGGTCTGAGCGAGTCAGTAAGCTGCGCCAGCGCGCTTTTAAACGTCCAAATGCACATTCCACCACCATTCGGCACTTGCTCAGCCTGTAGTTGAACAGGTCCTGACTCCTGTCCAGGCTGCCTGTGTACGGCTTCATGAGCCATGGCATTAAGGGGTAGGCTGGGTCCCCAAGGATCACGATAGGCATTTCAACATCCCCAATGGTCACTTTCTGGTCCGGGAAGAAAGTCCCTTCCTCCAGCTTTCGAAACAGAGCAGAGTTCCTGAAGACGCGAGCATCATGTACCTTTCCTGGCCATCCCATGTTGATGTTGGTGAAACGTCCCTTGTGATCCACCAGGGCTTGCAGCAGCATTGAAAAGTACACCTTGCGGTTTACGTAGTCGGTGGCTTGGTGCTCCGGTGACAAGATAGGGATATGGGTTCCGTCTATGGCCCCGCCACAGTTTGGGAATCCCATTTCAGCAAAACCATCCACTATTGACTGCACGTTGCCCAGAGTCACTACCCTTGCTATCACCAGGTCTTTCATTGCCCTGGCAAATTGGATCACAGCAGCCCCCACAGTAGATTTGCCCACTCCAAATTGATTCCCGACTGACCGGTAGCTGTCTGGCGTTGCAAGCTTCCACAGGGCTATCGCCACTCGCTTCTCAACTGTGAGGGCTGCTCTCATCTTGGTATCCTGGCGTTTCAGGGCAGGGGAAAGCAAGTCACAAAGTTCCATGAAAGTGGCCTTACGCATGCGAAAGTTCCGCAGCCACTGGGAATCGTCCCATACCTGCAGCACGATGCGGTCCCACCAGTCTGTGCTTGTTTCCCGGGCCCAGAATCGGCGTTCCACGGTATCAACCTGCCCCAGTGACACCATGATTTCCACATTGCTGGGGCCCGTACCTTGTGTGAGGGCTGTGTCCATGTCAATTTCCTCATCACTCTCGTCACCGCGCTGCAATCGCCTCCTCGCCTGGTCCGGGTTTCGCCTTGGCATGTTCTGGCTCTGCATATACTCCAGGACAATGCGCGTGGTGTTCATAGTGCTCATAATTGCCGCGGTGATCTGAGCGGGCTCCATGATCCCAGTGCTAGCTATGGCGCCTGGTCAGAAAAAAGGCGCGAAAGTAGTATCTGATGGACCAGGAGAAGGAGGGCGGGAGGGAGGGAGGGAGGGAGGGCCGAGTGACGACATGGCGTACAGGTACAGGAACAGGGAGAAACACAAACAACTGTCACACAGAATGGTCCCCCCAAAGATTAAACTGGAAACCCTGGGCTTAGCAGGCCGTTGATTTCACGGAGGAAGGGGAAGCAAATGAACACAGAACAAATCTATTTTTTACATCTTAAGGTGGCAGCCGACGCTGCAGCATGAGTGACAGCCATACCAGTATGACGACGATGGGTACCAATCATAATATGCCATCATCTGCCAAAAGGCAAGGGGCTGCTGCTGTGTAGCAATGCAGCCCCACGTCTGCCAGCCCCACGTCCGCCAGCACCCAGCATCGCCCTCGGCCTCTTCTGGGTGCTTAGCAGACAATATTGGGCAATTGGCAGAAAATAGTATATTATGACTGGTAACCGTCATCATCGAAACAGTAGCATGTCTGCCCAGGTGGCCATGATTGACAGCCATACCAGTACGACGACGACGGGTACCAGTCATAATATACCATCGCCTGCAAGGGGCTGGTGCAATGCAGCACTACGGCTGCCAGCCCCACGGCTATCACTCATGCTACACCGTCTACCGCCAAAAGGCAGTTAGCAGCTGCTGCTGTGTAGCAATGCAGTCCCACATCTGCCGGCACCCAGAGGACATATGGTGACGGTGAGCTCAGCTGAGCTGAGCGGGCTCCATGCTTGCCGTGGTATGTTGTCTGCACAGGTAACCCAGGTAAAAAGGCGCGAATCTATTGTCTGCCGTTGCTGTGACGAGGGGGGAGGGGCCTGACGACATGTACCCAGAACCGCCCGCGACACTGTTTTGCATCATCCGGGCATTGGGATCTCAACCCAGAATTCAAAGAAAAGGCGCGAACCGCTTCTCGGCTCGAGCTGTGGCGCAAACGTAGTATCTGACGGCCTAGGGGAAGGAGGGAGGGGGGCCGAGTGACGACATGGCGTACAGGCACAGGGAATTAAAATAAAGAACGGTGGCTGTGCATCAGGGAGAGACACAAACAACTGTCACAGACTGGTCCCCCCCAAAGATTAAACTGAAAACCCTGGGTTTAGCAGGCCGTTGATTTGATGGAGGGAGGGGGAAGCAAATGAATACAGAGAAAATCTATTTTTTTACATCTTAAGACGACGGTGCAGCGTGACTGATAGCCCTCGGCATCTTTCTGGGTGCTTGGCAGCAAATACGGGGTGGTGTATGACGATGGTCTTCAGGCCTATTGCACGAGCTGCTGCTCAGGGAAGACTCTGCTAACGTGCGATGACCCGACTTGTAATAGGCCGGCTAACAGTCATAATACACCATTTACTGCCAAAAGGCAAGCCCCACGGCTGCCAGCACCCAGATCGCCGATGAAGGCTACCAGTCTACTGCACCGTCTACCGCCAAAAGGCAGTTAGCAGCTGCTGCTGTGTAGCAATGCAGTCCCACGTCTGCCGGCACCAAGAGGACATATGGTGACGGTGAGCTCAGCTGTGCTGAGCGGGCTCCATGTTGTCTGCACAGGTAACCCAGGTAACCCAGGTAAAAAGGCGCGAATCTACTGTCTGCCGTTACTGTGACGGGGGAGGGAGGGGCCTGACGACATGTACCCAGAACCGCCCGCGACACTGTTTTGCATCATCCGGGCATTGGGATCTCAACCCAGAATTCCAAGGGGTGGCGGAGACTGCGGGAACTGTGGGATAGCTGTGGGATAGCTACCCATAGTGCAATGCTCCGGAAGTCGACGCTAGCCTCGTACTGTGGACGCGGTCTGCCGACTAGAGCACCTAGAGCATTTTATTGTGTGGACATACACAATCGGCTGTATACAACCGATTTCAATAAAACCGGCTTCTATAAATTCGAAATAATTTCGTAGTGTAGACATACCCTGATCAGTTCCTGCACCAGAAGAACTCTCCCCTGGCTAGATCAAGGGTTTTTATGGCCACTTATAGTAGGGCAGCGACTGCGCTCCTAGAGAAAAGGCTAGGCTGATTGGGGAAGCAGCCACAGCTGGGGCCACACCCCAATCAGGCCACAGCTAGCCCTATAAAAGGGCTGTGAGCCAGGAGCTAAGGCAATCTCTCTCTAGTTGTAGAGAGAGAAGGGGACCTGAGTAGTGTAGTGCTGGGGAATAGGGCAAAGGAGCTGGGGAGCTCCAACCTGGCAATTCCCCAGGCTGCAGGCCCTGTGCAAGGCCTACAGAGGTGTAGCCTGGGGTTAGGCAAAGGCAGCAGGTCCAAACCCCCTCTGTCAGTGATGAGTGGTTTACAGACTACAGTCTGCCCCAGTGAGCGGGGGCTAGGTGGTGACTGGCAGTAGCCACTGAGGCAAGGTGGGGATAGGAGACTGGGGGTTCCCCTGGGAGGGGAGACCCAGAGCAGGGTTACTATGGAGGGCAGAACCCCAGGGAAAGGGGCTCTGGGAGGGACACGGGGCCAGCGGCAGGCGAGACACCGGCCTGCAGCGGGTGCTCCGGGCTGGAAAAGAGCTAATTCCCAGAACGACCAGCAGGAGGTGCCGCTGGTGGTGAGTCTCGCTTCGCTACAGCACTTTATGCCACTAGCCCTTTTACCCAGTGTAAAGGGATGAGAATGTTCCCTAACTTGCTTAATAGCTTTGTTTGGCTTTTTTATATTACACAGAAACTTCCATCATCAGCTAATAGCAAGATATGTTTTTGGGGGCCAAGCTTTTCAACCTCTTTGTGCATCAGCTCCCTCATCTGTAAAATGGGGATAATAATCCTTCTCTTCTCTCTTCTTCCTTTGTCTTGTCTAGTTAGGTAACAAGTTCAGGACTAGGGACTGTCTCCTACTATGGATATTATAGGGCCAAACACATCAGGGCCCTGATCTACCAGTTACTGTAATACAAGCAAATTAATAATATCTGAACGTTTTTCTTAATCAAGAGGAAGGAGGAAAGTGCACAGCAAAATATTCAGGCCCAATCCTGCTCTCAGTTATATGCATGCAAACCTATTAAAATTACAGTGCATGTTAGTGAAGAGAATTTAGCTTTAATACTTTATTTTTTTAACTAATCGTTTTATGAATAGTTAAATAGCAGCCTACTTGTAAATGGGTGTGTGGACACAACAGCACTCCTCTAACAACACGGGAGAAATCACGCAGATTAAAGACGTAATGGGATTTTGAAGGAGTTGGAAGAAAATTCTCGACAGCCATTTTATAAATAGCCATTGTCGCTTGGATTATCATCTTGCCAAGCCTTAAAAAATAAATAAAAAGAAGAGAAAGGTGAATTTAATTGTGAGGCATGCAAATGAAAGATCTGAGACAATATGTTCTCTGTAAAATAGTCTCAGGAAACATATCACCATTACCTTGTAAATACAGCTTCAAATCCTTTGCTGAAATGCCAGTCAACAATTGAAGAGAAAATCTTAGTTAAAACGTCATCATCAAAAGCATTGATGGAAATAATATTCAAGTGTCGTGTGAAACGCCCTGTAATACACAGTGAATGACACAGTCATGTCCAGTACTGCACAACTTTCTTTCCACCTTACACCCAGGGCTGGCTCCAGGCACCAGCCCACCAAGCTTGTGCTTGGGGTGGCACCTGGAGGGGGCGGTGTGGTGCGGTGCTCCGGCTCCGGCCGCCGGGGAGAACGGAGCCGCAGTGGGCTCGACGCCCTCCCCCGGCGCTCCAGCTGCCGGGGAGAGCGGGGCCACGACTGGGCTCTCTGCCCTCCCACCAGCGCTCTGGCTGGTGGGGAGAGCGGAGCCCCAGCCGGGCTCGCCGCCCTCCGCCCCGGCGCTCTGGCCGGCGGGGAAAGCGGAGCCCCGGCCGGGCTCTCCGCCCTCCTCCCGGTGCTCTGGCCGGCAGGGAGAGCGGAGCCCCGGCTGGGCTCTCTGCCCTCCTCCTGGCGCTCTGGCCACCGGGGAGAGCGGAGCCGCGGTGGGCTCTCCGCCCTCCTCCCGGGGCTCCAGCCACCAGCGGAGCCGTGGCGGGCTCGCCGCCCTCCCCCCGGCGCCCTCCCCCTCGGCGCCCTCCCCTGCCGCCCTCGGGGGGGAGGAAGCGGGGGTAGCGGGAGGCTTTTTTGCCTGGGGCGGCAAAAAAGCCAGAGCTGGCCCTGCTTACACCTACCATTTGTCTAGCAGTGACCATCTTATTAGTGATAAAATCAAGCTTCAAAATTTGGATCTGGATCTGGTTCCAGGGTTTTCTTTCAGGCACATTTCTACACCTTAATAAAATGACCCTATCGCTAGGTGAGACTGATATGAGATTATAAACTGGGTTATAGTTTGCTTCAGTATTGTGCATAGCTCTTAAAAGAATGTCAGTGTCTAACATGAAGGGCCTGATTCTCATTTAAACTAAGGCTGCTTGATACTGCTGTAAACCTGGGCTCAGATTGGCCCGCATATCGTGGCACAGCACACTGGTACATCTCTCAAGCAGCAATATTGATCTCCTGAATCGATGCTTTCATAAAAACAAAATAATACAAAAAAGTAATGCCTTGCCTACATTTAGAAGTTTTGCTGCTTTTAAGTATACTAGTACAATGAATGCAGGCCCATCCACCCCAGAGTAGATGCAATTATATCTGTATAAAAGTGCTTATACTAGTACAACTTATTCCGGTTCTCCAAAGTGAAATAAACTGTAGCAGCATAGAATACCTTACATCAGTATAACTGCATCTTCACTAGGGCTTTTAGCAGCATACTAATGTCAGCAAAAAATTACACTCCTACTGGTGAAACTTTTCAAGTGTGTAGACCAGTCTTCAAACTCTAAGGTCTTATCTTCTCTGTGACAATCAGGGTCCAGACACCCCAAGGGGAGACCAAAAGGCTTAAACCCCAAAAATGAGATATATATACAGACCATGATTATCATAGGCACCCGACTCTGTGGGTGCTCCAGGGCTGGAGCACCCATGAAGAAAAATTAGCGGGTACTCAGCACCCACTAACAGCCAAGCTTCCCCCTCTCCTCCTTGCCCCCCAGAGCCTCTCCCGCATCGGCAGCCTCACTGATCACTCCTCCCCCTCCCTCCCAGTGCATTCCGGTTAGCTCCAGGAGGGAGGGGAAGGAACGGGGACAGGGTGCACTCGGGGGAGAGGGTGAAAAGAGGCGGGGAAGAGGCAGGGCAGGGGCAGAGGTGAGGCAGTGGCTTGGGGAAGGGGTGAAGTGGGGGTGGGGCCTGATGCGGACAGGGGTTGGGGGTTGAGCACCCACTGGGGGTAGAGAGGAAGTTGGTGCCTATGATGGTTATGAATTTATATATTTGTGTCTATAGAAAACTGTGCTCATAAACTGTAATGCAATTTCAGCTCTACCTCACAGTAGGGCAGTGAGCAGTCAGGCAGGTGGAGACACTTCCCGAACCAGTTGTTTACACAAACCTGGCTTCAAGTAACTATCCATTGTCCAGCCCAGGAAAGGACAATGGTAGACTGTTGGGGTTAATGGAAAGACATGGATGCAACTCTACAATGAAAACAACATTCCGGCTCAGAACATCAAGTCAGGAGGAAGTATCCCCATTCTGAATTACCATGAGTCACCATTGACTGGAATGGGCGGGGAAAAAGCCCCTTTCAAATCAGGCTTGGAACTGAGGTATTTCCTCCAGAATTTGGGAGACAGTCTCGAGGCAGAAGGCAGTCTGTGAATGCTGGACCCCACCTATGGCTAGGGGGTACATTGTTTTAAGGCAATATGTGACTCTTATTAGAAAAGGGATTTTATCTAATAGGAAAGTGCAAGCCAGAGGTTGCATCTCTATGTTTGGTTTCTGTGTGACCAGGGCCAGCGCTTCCATTTAGGCGACCTAGGCGGTCGCCTAGGGTGCCAGGATTTGGGGGGCCGGCAATTCTGCGGCGGGTCCTTCACTCGCTCCGGGATCCGCCGCCGAAATGCCCCGAAGACTGGGAGCGCAGAAGGACCCCCGCCTAGGGCGCCAAAAACCCTGGCATCGCTCCTGTGTGTAACTCATATATGTTTGCTTTCCCCCTACTATTCCATCTTGGAATCTGCGGTTTTTCTATTAAATACACTTTTTGTATTTTAATCCCAAATAGCTCTCTGGGGTACAAACTGTGTGGAGTGTGTATGCCAAAGTGAGTTGATAACTGGGGCACTAATTTCATGCCTTGAAGTTCAGAGGTGAGGAACCAGAGGAGAATGGTCAGAGTGTCTGCTAATTAAGAACTCAGGGAAGACGTATTTGGGGAGACTCAGGACTTGAAAGGGCTGTTCGTGTCACCCTGTAAAGAGTAACTGGATTGGTCAGAGCCGGGATGAGACCTTGTGCTTTTGGGATCTGAACCATAGCCACACAGCACCAAGACCAGGCAAGGTTACAGGGCAGATGATGCCAGAATCCCTTACTGGTCTGGGTGGACCCCAAAACAGCACAAAGGCATGTTCTTACCTCATGGTAACTAAGGGTATACCTACACTTTGATCTGGGGATGTGATTCCCAGCTCGAGTAGACATACTTGCGCTAGCTCTAATAGAGTTAGTGTGCTAAAAATAGAAGTATAGCAGTAGTAGCAGGAGTGGCGAGAAGGGCTAGCTTCCCTCAGTACAAACCCAACATCTCTAATGGGCACACACTCAAGGCTGTTAGTCCTCTCACTGTTTACGCTGCCATGGCTACATTCTACTTCTAGTGCATTAGCTCAGTGAGGAACTAGCACAAGTATGTCTACCCGAGCTGGGAATCATACCCCCAACTCGAACTGTGGACATACCCTGAGATGAGCTAAAATTCTGGTGAATGCAAGACAATCTGTAGTTTTCACACAAGTTAGCAAGTTAAGATAAACCTTAGATTCACCCTAGTTTTCACCTTGACCTGGTAACATGTGCAAAAGCTACAAACTGCCTTGTCTACACTAGGATTTTACTGTGTTAGTCAGCATTTGTTATCTAACATGTGATAAAAACATACCTGTTCCTAAGCGTTTGGTATTATTTTCAGGCTTTGTATTTTCTGTTGATTATTAAACCCACCCGGAGGAAACAGACGCGGATTAAACTTGAGTCATCATCATCATCATCATTCCTATACCATCAGGTGAGGCAGAAGTCAAACAAAGCCAATCATCCTTATCCTGGGCTCATTTTTCCAGCTCCTTTATATTCAGATGTAATAATAAATGTGTGTATGTGGGCTTTATTTGGAATGGCCCAGCTGGTGAATCTGCTCACTGGCTTACAATTTGTATACAAACAGAGCACTGTTTGTATACAAAGATTTAGTTTGTGGAAAGCTAAGGTGTGAATCTACCCCATGCTAGCCTGCCACAGACTAACTGTCCATGTGGACAGTTCATTAATGCATTTTGATCTAGTCCCATTTCAAAGAGGACTAGATCAAAGCACATTGACAAACTGTTAATGCGCATGATCAGGGTCCACATGGACAGTTATCCTGCAGCATGCTAGTGCAGGGTAGACTCACACCCCAGCTTGCCGCAAACTAATTATTCATGTAGACAAGCTCATAGTCTTCTATTTGAATAACATTAGGTAAGCCAGGCTTCCCTCTATAACCTCAGTCAACTAGACAATGGGTTGTCGTCATGAGGTATTTCTATATTATATTATATTATATTTATTTCCTACCTGTAATATCATTCCTTCCTCCACCAGGAGGGCCCATTGCTGAAACAAGTAAGACATCTATGATATCAAGCCTGGATGTATCCTTCTTGTCATACCAGTGACCATGATCAATCCACTGTCTGAGAAGCTCAATAGGTGGTTGGGCTCCGTACACCTCCTTTGCAGGCATGTTTAGGTCGTCTAAAAAGAACGTTCAGGTCTTACGAAATAAATCAAAGCACAGATACCTAGTATCTCTCTTAACAAGGAACAGGTTACCTTTCATTGTTGTTATTTCTCTTTGATGCAACAACTGAATCTAATGTAATTATACCATGCAGGGGTAATTTTTTTTATAGTGAAAGATATTGGTTTAATTTTGTTTGGCTGATGGGGTGTTTTTTTGTTTTGTGTTTACTTAAGATCACAAATTGCAACATAAAGTACCAAACTGCACAGATTTAAAGTAAGTGAGCGAACCATCTTAAAGACAAGCACCACTTCAATGCAGTGGCACTGGACCACTTTTTACAGTGGGGGGGTGCTGAAAGCAAGAAATCCCCAAACTTTTTACCTCGCACCCTCTCTGTCTGTGCTCCCTCTCCCCAGAGCTGGGGCCAGGACCGGAGTATGGCTCTGGGAGGTAGGGAGGACATGGACAGGGGTAAGGGGGCTGAGGCTGGGACCACAGCCGTGGGAGGGAGCAGAGTCCCGGGTGGGGGGCCAGCAGCCAGATCCCTGCATACAGGGCCTGGAGCAAAACCCTGGCGCGGGTCCTGCAGCCAGGACCCTGGGTGTGGGGCCAGGAGCGGATTCCTGGGCACAGGGCCAGCAGCAGCGGGACCCTGGGTGCTGGGCCAGCGGCCGGAACCTCATGCAAAACATGGGGGTGCTGCAACACCCCTCCACCCCTAGTTTTCATGCCTGTGCTTCAATGTATGTAAATTTTCCAGCAGGGGACAGTCCTAATCCTTTCACAGATGCCTTAAAAAAAAAAAAAAGCAAGTAGCGTGGCAGTGTATAATTACCAGACCAATGAAGCACTTAGTTCTCCTGAAGCTTGAATTTACATGAAGAAATAAGAACACACAAGTTGTCTTACCTACAAATATTATAGCTTTTTTCCCCACGGGAGGTCCAAATAGTCCCTTTCTTCTTCTGTCCAGCTTTGACATAATAATATCCTGGGTTTGGTTAGCTGAAGTTCTTGCAGAGAAGTTGATGCAGTTAGGGACGTATTTAAGCTTTGGAAGTTGCAGCAGAAAGCTGTTGGTAATAGCGGACTTTCCTGTGCCAGTGGGGCCCACAAACAGCAAGGGGATGTTATGTTCCACATATGTTTTTAGAAAAAAAGATTGCCTGGCTGTTTCCATTGTTGGAATTATAAGCTCGGACACCTATTATATGGAAAATTAAAATACCATGTGGAAAACAAATACTGTAATCACTGTAATCACTGAGGTTTGAAATCAACTTACTGCAGTGAGTTTATTGCCCAAAAAAGGAGTTTTTTAAAATTACTTCTATATGTAAATAAAGGTTATTACAAGTTTCTTGTAGATACTGTAAATGGTAAGTAAAGAGCTGCTTTTGTTCTGTGTTTGTACAGCACCTAGCACAATGGAGCCCAATCCATGACTAGGGCTCCTAGGCATTGTGACAATTCAAAGCAAAAATGGGAGCATTGGATAATTCCTAATTTGGGGCTCAATTCTGCCCTTCACTGTGCAAAGGGAAGGGGTAAAATGTCACAGGGAGTCTCTTCTCCCCCCACATCAGTGGGACAGCTATGTGCTGTGTACTTAAAAGTTATTTTTAAATGATGAAATAAAGATCCAGCCTTCTTCTTTCCATATATGTCATGTAGATGCTAGCTGTACTGATATC
Organism: Trachemys scripta elegans; assembly: GCF_013100865.1. NCBI lineage: Eukaryota > Metazoa > Chordata > Testudines > Emydidae > Trachemys > Trachemys scripta. The sequence goes on along the minus strand of NC_048307.1, from coordinate 16,346,839 downwards.
TAGCATGTCAATGAGGAATAGTGGTAATGAGGCAATGGTTAACAACATTTTGAACTTCTTAAAGATTTCTACAACCATTAATGAATTTAACCCCACATCACACCTGCAAGGCAGGTGTAACAGTGTGGCTCACCCTTAAGGGCTGGGACTAGCCAGCCCTGATTATACAATGAGCCACTCTATACAGAGCAGCAGGAGGCAGCAGTGAAAGAGGGAATGCCCAGGGATTAGAGACTGCTAGGAGAGTGAGCAGGTTCTAGCAGAGAGTCCTGGGAGTTAGGACTGAGACTCTGACCAGGCAGGGCCTGGGAGTGGCCTGCCAAAGCAGAAAAGATGCCAGGCAGGAAGGCCTGGGAGGAGGAAGAGAAACCTTTGCCTTGTGTGGGCTTTTGGATGGAAAGAGGGGAAAGTGAGGCAGACTGCCTGTGGTATGACCTTAGGCCATGAGGGGGGACATGGGAGGCAGTCAGCCCTGATACAATTGGGAAGTATCATTAACCTCACTTTGCAGATGGGAAAACCAAGGCACAGAGAGATTAAGTTCAAAGCTTGCCATTAAAATGTGGATGCCTCTGTTCTGGGTTCTCCAGTGTTCAGGCTTCTTGGACCCCCTAAGTTGGCCTCCCCGTCCTAAGGAGGCTGTGAGTCAATTCATGTAGAAGTGCTGATTAATTCATGTTGTATTACACTAGGTCTCAGCCTGAACACCCAAAAACAGGCACCAAAAATCAGAGGCTGCTTCTTGGTTAAGTGACTTGCCCAAGGTCATACAAGGATTCTGTAACAAAGCCAGGAATTGAGCCCAGATCTTTCACCACAAGATCACCCTTATGCTCCATATTTACTTTTTGTACTGAGATTTAAATATAGGTCTGACATCAGAACCAAGGGTTAAGCGGGAGAGAGCCCATACAGCTTAAGACACTACACAGTAAGCAGAAAGAAGTCATATATAAATTAATCATAGCTATCAAATGTAACTGACTTGTAGCTCTGTCATTTCATAACACTGTTTTCATCACTGAGTTCTTTTCTATAATGAAAAAAAAAAGGTTAACCTTTGCACCAGCAGGAATATTTTGCTCCTCCCTAGTGATGTAATCAGTCCATATGTTCCATTGTCCACTGGCTTGCTTGTGAAAATAGAAGTCATACACACTCCCTGTTAAACAAAACACAGAATATAGGAAAACTGACTGAACAGACGGTCAAAATAATGTCATGTCACTTTAGCATCTACAGTATTTCCCCCTAGTCCTTTCTAGTACAAGGGTAGAAATGATCAAATGAAAGAATTTTCCTGATTTGTCAGTTCTTCACATGGCCTGTGTGGCGATGAATGCCTCCTAAATAACATTGAATATCCTCCTCTCCCATTGAACCTCACTGTCAGGAAGTTGTTAGCTGCAACAGATTTCACCGTTTAGGTCAATCTGGGCACATGCTCCTCTTGTTAGAGCAACAAAAAAGAGCTCCCCACAGTGTATCCTTCAGGCCTGGCTGCAGGATCTCCGCAGCAAAGGAAAAGTGCCAGGCACCCCAGTCTTCCCGGCAGTGCTAGACAGGATTTGGCAGGGTTTGTAAAGCAAGACTAAGCAATACAAATACAGTTATGTAGAAACACCTTTTTCCGGAAAGATGTTGTTTTTGGTGAGCTTCAGGCTTTTGGGGCGCGGGTTCTCATCATCCATTCCCATGAGCAAGTTGCGGAAAAACAGATCAAATTTCTTTCTGCTGTCTGCATTGATGGTCCCACCAATTGTCCAAACCAATGCGAAAAGGAAAAGCCCCTGTAGCCATAAGATGATCTGCTGACTAGACATGGTTTCACCTTCTTCTTCACCCGATTTCCTTATTTCATCTAAAAAATGCATTAAAATCTTGGTTAAATGATCAAAATCTGCTTTTGTAAAAAAATCATTCTAAGCCAGATCCTCAGCATTGCCTTCAATGGCGCTATGTCAATTTTCACCAGGTGAGACTCTGGCCCTGTTTTGATGGTGCAATATATTGTTTTCAATTAAAAATGAATGAATGGGAAATATTCAAAGGAGTTCTAAATATTTCATTAGGATGCTAGCAAACAGCATGCTGAACATCTGGGGCCATGCCCACAGGGCCTTACTCAGGCCTGTAAAGTACTCTCAGATCCTGAATTGAGAGATGCTATACAAGGCGCAAAAGACTGTTGTTATTACTAGGTCAGTGAAAAAGACCTATGGCATATGATCCACACCCCCAAAGCACTTGCTTCATTCAAAATGAAGTCTTCTAGCATTAACTTGTCTCTAGTGGCCTGGATTTTCTATTCTTATGACATATCAGGAAAAAATAAGAGGCTGAAGCATGAAAAGATACTGACCGAGCAGACAGGTATAGAGTTTCATCATGCTATAGGTTAGATGGATAGAGGATGTCTGTACTATGATTTTGCAATGAAGGCGAATAAATTCCAAGCAAGGCTGGACTAGCCACATAAACATGTCATCAATCTGCAAGCGGAACAGGAAACAGTTTTAAAACAGTGTAGGAGTGGCATTATTTTCCTTACTTACCTAGACCTGTATCAAAGGTTTATTTGACTTAGCTGTTCAATAAAAGTGGATCCTTAAGGCACCAATAATTCTGCCTGGGTTGGTGGAGGGGGAGATTGGGGAGTGGCCTTGACAAGGCACTATGGGAGTTGCCACAGAGCCTGACAGTGGAAAGAAGCTGTTTTTGTCACAGGCAAATAAATGGTTTGGAATAGGAAGTTTGTTCTCCTCTTATTAATCCAGACAGCAGAAGGACCTTTCCACCTTGGAGAGCTGTTACTCCACCCAGGCACAGGGACTAAATATGGGAAGACCGCATTTCACTGAGGTTTACAGGATAATCTGAGAAAGTAAATCCAAGGTCTAGTAAGCATACAGCAGAAGGAACAAAGACCAGGGTTCCATCAGACCATTAAGGGCACTGGGGGTAGTGCATAGTCACCTCATCCCATTATGAAATGCCTTCTGGAGCTCCCCAGTATGTAGGGAGAGTGTGACTGTGACGTTGTGCAGTCTATATGGTTTTATAAAAACATGATAATAAGTGAATATAATGTAACTGGGATAGTTTTAGAAAAACATGATAATAAGTGAATATAACGTAACTGGGATATGCTTCATGCAAAAGGTTTCTTGTAAGGTATCATTACAAAGCTTATAATCTACTGAGTGTGATCATCCGATTTGTATAAATGTACCACTCTTGTATCTAAAACTAGAAATATAAAATATAACTCTGAGGGCCTACTGTAATTATGTAAAGTGTGGACCATTAATGCTAGTTTGGAATCTTGATGACTCCCATTGTCTGCAGATTGCTGTATTTACCTGTGAGTCTTCCTGTATATGTGTGTGCTGGCAAGTGGGTAATGAAGTCTTGCAGTGACATGTGATCATGTCACCTGAACTGGAATCCATCTTTAACCTGGTGCTTTTCCAGTGAGAGGGGCTGGAAACCCAGAGGGACAAAGGGTTCTCGCCTTATGCAAAAGATATATAAAGGGGTGGAACAGAACAAAGGGGGGAGAGGAGCCATCATGAAGAATCCCCTAGCTATCACCTGAGCTGCAACAAGAGCTGTACCAGGGGAAAGAATTGTGCCCAGGCCTGGAAGGTGTCCAGTGTGAGAAAAAGCTTACTGAAGCATCTCTGACAGAAGGGTGACCAGACGTCCGATATTATCGGGACTGTCCCGATATTTCCTTGTTTGTCCCGCGTCCCGACCAACGTTAGGTCAGGACACTGGACAAACAAGCAAATACTCCAGAGCTCGGAAGTGCTTGCGCCCCACCCCCGCCCTGACTCTACCCCCACCTTTCCCCATTGGCTCCCTCCCCGAATCCCCACCTCTTCCCAAGGCTCGCCATTCCTCCTCCCTCCGGCGCTTGTGGAGGGAGGCCCGGGAGACGCAGGGGAAGCGCAGGGCCGGGGTGAGTGAGAGTCCGGCCTGGCCCCGAGCAGGCAGGATTCAGTCGGGCGGTAGGGAGGAAGAAGCGTGGGGGAGGAAGTGGCCGATGGCCAAGCTCAGCGGCTGCAGCTCTGGCACTTCCTCCCCCCGCAGCAGTGGGAGCTGCAGCAGAGGCTGCTCCCGTGTCCCGCTGCCCGAGGTGGGGGAGAACTGCCGCTGCCTGGCCCAGCGGGCTGCCCCCCTACTCTCCCTACCGCCTGAGTCCTGCCTGCACTCGGGGCCAGACCGGACTCTCACTCACCCCGGCCCCGCACTTTGCCTGTGTCTCCCGGGGCTCCCTCCAGCGCTTGTGGAGGAAAGGGGGGGTTTGCCCTGCCCCCTCCCGCCACGCCCCCCCACGTCCCGATATTTGACTTGGGTGATCTGGTCACCCTATCTGAGGGTGAGATTATCTGTATTCAGTTTGATTAGACATAGATTTGCACATTTTATTTTATTTTGCTTGGTGACTTACTTTGTTCTGTCTGTTACTACTTGGAACCACTTAAATTCTATTTTCTGTCTTTAATAAAATCACTTTTTCCCTTATTAATTAAGGACCTGGGGGAGCAAACAACTGTGCATATCTCTCTATCAGTGTTATAGAGGGCGAACAATTTATGAGTTTGCCCTGCATAAGCTTTATACAGGGTAAAACGGATTTATTTGGGTTTAGACCCCCTTGGGAGTTGGGCATCTGAGTGCTAAAGACAAGCACACCTCTGTGAGCTGTTTTCAGGTAAACCTGCAGCTTTGGGACAAGTGATTCAGACCCTGAGTCTGTATTGGAGCAGACGGGAGTGTCTGGCTCAGCAAGACAGGGTGCTGGAGTCCTGAGCTGGCAGGGAAAACAGGAGCAGAGGTAGTCTTTGCACATCAGGTGGCAGCTCCCAAGGGGCTTTCTGTGATCCAACCCGTCACAGTGACCACTGCTGTAAGTGAAGCATCATCGCTTACCCTCTACAGCAAGCCAGCTCTGCTGACTTATGCAGGGTGCAGGAAGTCATGGCCCAACCTCTCCTCTGCCTCTATCTTGGCCTTTTCCAAGGGTATTTCAGATAGTTTATAAAGGGACAGGGATTGCTTCTTAACCAACATCAGGCAGCATTCCCCCATCCCTAAGCACTTTTCTGAATTTGGTCCCAACTCCTGTTTGCTCTTCCATTGAACAGTGAAGAAGGGGGCTGGCAGATCACAGAAAACTATGGCTTCATCCAGCTCTAGGCCCAACACAGAAAAGTTTGTTTGGCCTTTTAATGCATGATCCTCCGCCACTGAACTCAATGTTTAATGCTTAGATAACCTTCAGAACCTATTCCGGCAAATCCTCAGTCTCATTTGTAAATGCACTACACGAACATGAGCACCACTGATCCATCTGAGTTGTTCTACTCAGTAAGAACTACTCTAGTGAGTAAGGGTTTGCAAAAGCAGACCCAGAATGATAAGAATGTTATTAATATATGCATTTCTCATGCTCATATCTGACTGCCCCAAACAGGTGAAGGTGCATTTTTAATGCACATTTCTCACCCCCCTTCTCCTGGACCTGGCTCACATAATCTCCATCTATCATGCACTAGGACTCTGTTAGTGAAGTCTCACACATCACTAAACCCCATGTAATATTGGATATAATTTTCAAAAGTGGAAAGGAGCCCAGGGATTAGAGACTGCTAGGAGAGTGAGCAGGTTCTAGCAGAGAGTCCTGGGAGTTAGGACTGAGACTCTGACCAGGCAGGGCCTGGGAGTGGCCTGCCAAAGCAGAAAAGATGCCAGGCAGGAAGGCCTGGGAGGAGGAAGAGAAACCTTTGCTTTGTCTGGGCTTTTGGATGGAAAGATGGGAAAGTGGGGAAAGTGAGGCAAACTACCTGTGGAGCCCCTTGGGATTCAGGGTATGTCTTCATTGCGATCAGAGGTGTGACTGCTGCACATGTAGACGTACCCGAACTAGCTTTGTTCTATTGCAGCGAAGCCATGGCAGTAGAGGTGGCAGCATAGAAGGTACAAGCCCATCTGGGATGCTAGGCATGTACTTGGCCAGCTAGCCTGTGCTGCCTCCCATGCTACCACAGCTTCACTGGCATAGTTATTCAAGCTAGCTAGAGCAAAGCTAGTGTGGTTATGTCTACATGCTGCAGTCTGATTGCAATGTAGACATACCCTTTGTGTCCTGATTCACTGAGGCGCTTTTAAAAACATTACCCAATGTGCCTACTTGGAAGCCCATAGGACATACTAGGACATAGTGGGCAGATTACCTTTAAAGTAAAAGTTATAAGGGTGACACATGAAAAAAAAAGGTTCACACCAGTTCTCTGTGCTCCTGTTGCAGATTTGGGGGCAGCGTGTCCATGTAGGAATCCTTCAGAGGCTTCCAACCTAACTGATTAGGATCCATATAGATCATACCACACCTGGAAAAAAAAGTAGTCATGGTGCAGTAAGGTATCTGAAATGCATCAGGTACATTGTGTGAGATAGTTGAGACTTTGGGTGGGTTATTGTTACCTGCTGACAGTTGCTGGAGATGCCTCCTCCAAGTCAGCTGGCTCGAAGATTAAACTCATTTTGGAACTCATCTGAATTATTTCCCCGCTCATTAAACACAGCTGGAAAGCAAACATGGCTTAATCATATAGCTGAACATTCACTTATAGCAGTGCTTATCATAAAATCACTGAACAGCCATCCCATTTAGTGTCAGTTCTTATTCATTCATTCATGTTCCCGTAGTATGTGATATTTATAGAATTCTGTCTTAGAGAGCTCTCCATTTGTTATTGCCAAGTCTTGCAGACTTGGGAGAAAAAGAGAAAATGAAGCATTAGCCAGCTCTTTATATATTCCACAATAAAAAGCAATCTTTTTTCTTTTAGCAGTTTCAGATAATTATTATTTTGTGAATAAACAAATCTCCAGCTAGAATTTCCAGTTAGAAAGATGAATTCATCTATTTCAATTTACTTAAAAGTGTCAGATCACTAACTGCAATAACCAAACAACTGCAATTAATTATGTGCATTCACACGCTAAAGTAACAGGCAAAAATGATGGCTACCTTCTTATTATCATCTAGCACAGTGTTCATGTTCTCTATCCAAACTGCATCCACTGGTCCATCAAATATAATCCACTTTCTGTCATCTGTGGTTAAAGATGCTTGTTGTCTGAAGGTGTTTGCAAGGACTCCATCTGTCCATTCATGGCTCACGGGGTCAAAACACCCATACAGCTGTCCCATTGTAATAGCTTTGGGATTAATAATTCTGTACTCAACAGCAAACTCATCCATGGAATTTGCTAGGTAGGAATTAAAAATAGATTAAATTGATTAGCTAGATAGAAGGCAAAAGTTCTTTAAAAATATTTTTAATTAATGAAGTTTAGAAGTGGAACATTCCTGATAGAATCCCAGTGAAGCCACCCAATAGACCTTACATGTGGAAGCTACCTAGCAGTAAGTAATGACTTCCTTTACTTACACATAGAGTTTATTGCTGCACAAGGCAGGTCCAGAGTGTTGTGTGCACAAGCACAAGGTAAAAATTGAGGAAAGGACAGAAGCACAATGGAAACTGATTGTGCATTAATGAGAGAGCTTCACAAAATCTCTCCCAGGGAATAGATCTGTTGAGCAAAGAGGTGCCATTTTTGCAGTCATTTTCCAGAGAAGAACCACACATTAAGAGATTTGTTTGATGAGGCTATTGCTGCTAGTTTTGCATGACTACTGTGCACAAATATACCGCTTAACAAAATGTGTAACTGACTTTTTTGCATATTCGTGTGATCAGAAAGAAGAATATTTCTAACTGAGGTTTTCCAATCTTATTCCAGCATATCCAAATTCTCTTCTATTCTGCAACCCATTAACAGCAGAATTAGCAACCTGAACGTATCTTTGTACAGCAAATTCATTGGTCATAGAATTAATTTTTTATGAGAAATCTTCAGTAGGCTTTTTATTTTTACCTATGTACAAATCACCAAGGGCTGCGGCTAGCACTTTGTAAGCACAGGTCTTTCCACCCAAAGCATCTCCAACAATCATGTATCCATGGCGCACCAGCATCATTTCATAAATCTGTATTGATGACATGAGTTTTATACTTAAATATATTAAAGAACTGAATGTAACGTGTGTGAAACTACGTCTCTCTTGCACTCCTACATTGTGTGAAAGAGCAGATCAGCCAATCTAGACACAAACACTGACATTCCTACCCTTAAGGATCCTAAGGCCAAACTCAGAGGTGAGTCTAAGACAGCATAATTACACTTCCTGCCTCCTCAGACTGTAAATTACTCCAACTCAGGCCTTGTTTTCATTAGAAATTTGCACTGGTTTAACTTAAATTTGTTTTTAAACTGATTTAAACTAGTGCAAACCCCTGGTAAACATTATTATTTTAATTTAAGAGTGCCTTTTTTCAGTTTAGCTTAATCCAATTGCTAACTGACCCAAGCTACACCAAAATAAGTCTGGTTTAAACCAGAACAAGAGTGTCCACCTAACTGTTTGTACCTGTTTAACTAACTTGGTTTCAAATCAGGAAAAGCAACTAATAAAAGGGTGAAAGTTAAAGCAGTGGGTGTAATAAAGGCACAACCCATGAGTGGCAGTAATAACAGTACCGAGATCTCAAAACACTTTACAAAGACAGTCAGTATCATTATTGCCATTTTACAGATGGGGAAACTGAGGTATAGAGCGATGAACTGACTTGCTCAAGGTCACCCAGCAGGCCAGTAGCAGAGCCAGGAAAGAACATAGGTCTTATGAGTCTTAGTCCAGTGCTCTCAATGCTAAGGCACATTGGCTCCCTTAGTAAGACTGAATTTCATTTGCTGGCTCCAGTCATATGACCTGAGACATGCGTGCAAATATGAGTACCCTTGGCACATGGAAGGGGGCAATATCTACTGACCAACTCGTACTTACTGTTAGAGAGAGTGGAGTTTTTTTCTGGCATATCAATGTCTGTACATTTGGTGGTTTTCACTTTGTATAGATAAGCTTTCAGTAATGCTCTGCTAGCTACTAATTTAGGCCCTGATTCAGCCAGGTACTTCATAGTTTATACATAAATTATCTTTTTTCAGATGTGATGAATATTTTCTTTAAATACCTGAATAATTTTTCCAATAAACCAAGGAACTGGTTGAAGATTCATTTTTGTAATATTGTCACTCAGTGCCTGCACAAACAGCTCATAGTCTGGTTTAGGAAGAACCACTCCAGGAAACAGGTCAGATATGATACCCTGTTAATGAAAAAAACAGGATACTATTAAAAGCAGACTAACAAAAACAAAGGCAGAACTTCTGAGTGTTAAGAAATACACAGAATATGGTAGGAAATAGGACTTTAAGGGGGAATGTATTCAGCTGGACTGAGTCCTAATTTAAAAGCACTAATTGCACCCACATTTTTGGACCTGCAAAATTAACTGCAGGTGCAAACCTCAGTAGTTGTGCCTTTAATTGACTCACAATCAGATAGAGGTGAAGGCACTCTGTTTTGCACTCACAAATGAATGAATGTCACAAATGATACAGGCATGAATTGCTCCTGCAAAACTGCTGAAAATCTACCTTTAAATGTATTGGGGGAGTGGAGAGATTAAATGATTAATGGGGAGATATGTGTTCTCTTACTTCACAGAACTGACTTTTTTCAAAAGTCCAGATCTTAGGTCTTTATAATTAATATGGATGGCTTTATAATTAATACGGATGGCTTTGAAGCCTGAAACATTGATTATCCTCCTTCTATGGAAGCATAACATTAGCAATAACACCATGGTTTTCACTCTGACTTCCAAACAAAATATTTTCTATTGCTTGCTGTCAGGGTTACTTCCCCACTCTGAACTCTAGGGTACAGATGTGGGGACCCGCATGAAAGCCCCCCAAGCTTATTTCTACCAGCTTAGGTTAAAATCTGGTACTCTGCCACCACCAAGTGATTTAACAAGAAAAAGGGAAAGGACCACTTGGAGTTCCTCTTCCCCCAAAATATCCCCCCAAGCCCTTACACCCCCTTTCCTGGGGAGGCTTGAGAATAATATCCTAACCAATTGGTTACAAAGTGATCAAAGAACCAAACCCCTGGATCTTTGGACAATGGAAAAATCAGTCAGGTTCTTAAAAGAAGGATTTTATTAAAAAGAAAAGGTAAAAATTATCTCTGTAAAATCAGGATGGAAAATAACTTTACAGGGTAATCAGATTCAAAGAGCCCAGAGGAAACCCCTCTAGCCTTAGTTTCAAAGTTACAGCAAAACAGGGGTAAGTCTCCCTCTAGCAAAGGAACATTCACAAGTTGAGAAAAACAAAGATAAACTTATATGCCTTGCCTAGCGGCATATTATCGCCTAGGCCAACAAGCCCTAGGCCTAGGGCGGCAAATTTGTTCTTGCCCCCTCCCCAACACTGCCCCTTCCCCAAATCCCCGGCCCGCCTTCTCCCCCAGGCCCACCGCGCTTCCCTCCTTCCACCTCCCTCCCAGGCTTGCCGCTGTGGGAGGGAGGGAGAAGCGAGTTGCAGCGCGCTCGGAGGAGGCGGAGCAGAGGTGAGCTGGGGCCTGCGGGCATGGGGAGTAACGGGGGGCCGGGAACTGCTCCCCGGCCCGCCCCGGCTCACCTGTGCTCCACCGCCGTCGCCATCCCCCGAGCGCGCCGCAACTCCCCTTCTCCCCCCTCCCTCCCAGGCTTGCCACGGGGGAGCGGAGGTGAGCTGGCGGGGGCGCGGCAATTTTTTGATGGCCTAGGGGCGGCAAATTTGTTAATCCGCCCCTGGCCTTGCCTGGCTATTACTTACAAGTTTAAAATATGAGAGACTTGTTCAGAAAGATTTGGAGAGCATGGATTGGTGTCCGGTCCAGTCCTCCTCCTCCCCGCCCCCCTCCCCAAGATTTTAAAGTATCTTGTCCCCTTATTGGTCCTTTGGGTTAGGTGTCAGCCAGGTTACCTGAGCTTCATAACCCTTTACAGGTAAAAGGATTTTGGTGTCTCTGGCCAGGAGGGATTTTATAGTATTGTACACAGGAGGGTTGTTACCCTTCCCTTTATAGTTATGACACTTGCAATTTAACTTTCCCCACCTCCTTCACAATACAAAGCTAAGGCCTGGCCTACACTTAAAAGTTAGGTCGATGTAGCTACATTGGTCAGTGGTGTGAAAAATCCACACCCCCGAGTGCCACAGCCATGTTGACTTAACCCCCAGCATAGATGCAACTATATCGATGGAAGAATGCTTCCATCGACATAGCTACTGTACCTAAGGAAGGTGGTGTTCCTACAGTGGTGAAAAAAACCCTTCCATTGGTGTAGACTGCGTCTACACTACAAGGTTATGCTGACGTAGCTACAGAAACTTAGCAATGCCAATATAGTCTCCATAGTGTAGACCAGGGTCGGCAACCTTTCAGAAGTGGTGTGCCGAGTCTTCATTTATTCATCTAATTTAAGGTTTTGCGTGCAAGTAATACATTTTAACGTTTTTAGAAGGTCTCTTTCTATAAGTCTATAATATATAACAAAACTATTGTTGTATGTAAAGTAAATAAGGTTTTTAAAATGTTTAAGAAGCTTCATTTAAAATTAAATTAAAAGGCAGAGCCTCCCCGGACTGGTGGCCATGACCCGGGCAGTGTGAGTGCCACTGAAAATCAGCTCATGTGCCGCCTTCGGCACACGTGCCATAGGTTGCCTACCCCTGATGTAGACACATCCTTATATACAAAATTAGCAAAGAATGGTTTTCATTGGCATGAGTTAATGGAGTTTCAAGAGATCATGTCAATGGCATGCAACATATCATAAGGTAACTCAAAAGGTAACTCCTGTCATTGCTATAAGTTCATTTTTCAAAACAATACTAAGAGCCAAATTGTGCCCACAATTAGATTGGTGCAACCCCACTGACTTCAGTAGTAATGATGAAAGAATTTGGGCAAAACCGTTTTAAATTAAAGCAATGATCTGTTTTCTTAGTTTATCATGGCAGTCCCATCTATCTGTCTTTCTAGGTTCTTATAACTTAGTATTTGAATGCATCTACCTGTTATCTTACCTGAAAGAGAGGAACATCTTGTGCCAAGAATTTGGCTAAGTTAACATCCAGCAAAGCTCGAAGTAACAATACACTTTCATCTTCTTCTGGGTACTTTAGTTTTAAGTTTCCTGCTGCTGTCAGGACAGATTTAACAGCACGCATTCCATAGTCATAGTGATGCTGAGATGATAACTGCTCAGAGCAAAGACGGTATGTGGCAACAATTTTCTGGGCAAGACTGTGGATGTTAAAATATGGTGTGTGAAATGCAAATATAATGCCAAATATATCAAATATTTGCATATTTAAAGCCCAGATCTTTGAAGTAAATGGAATGATGTCAGTTTACACCCGAGGACATGCCCCAAAATGTATAGAAATCTAAATGACAGATTTCTCCATTGTTTTGGGTTTTGTAAAACAGTAACAGCTGAAATGCTGTTTCCCCTGTTCACGTGCCTCAAAAATACATGAAACTTCATTTGCACAGAGTGACAATTCACCTCTGTGCCAAGTTCCAGAAGAAGGTTTACACACTACTTATGGAGGCTTAAGTAAGCCTTAAGTAAAGTGTAACCTTGGGCTGGCCTCCACCTAGGGGTACATTTCACCGATGGTAGCCAAGGTACAGATCAAAGGTTTGTTGTGTGCTTTTGTTGTTTTACAAACTTGAATCAATTAATATCATGCAGGTCTTTTGAGATGGATTATCAGAAAATACCCATTAAGGTGTTCATTTTCAAAGCAATGCATATGGATTTAATCACGTGATTTTAATTGAGCAGAACAGTTGCCTGGATAAATATTTACACAACACTTGGAAAATTTAGTCCAAATTATCAGTAGAAACAACACCACACACACATACTCCCCACCCACCAGCCCAAACACAGAGTGGTTAGCCTCCTGAGGAATTTCAGAGCCAGCTGTAAGTGGAAAATTGAATATGACTCACCTTCTAGAATCAAGAAATCCCATTGAATAAAGTGAAATTTCACCAATCAAAGCATAATCTGGAACCATCATGGCAACTGTTCGGAATAATGCCTATGGGAGGAAAAATTAACAGCTAAAAAAACGTAGACCCAAGAATAGAGAATAAAGCAATAACTTGAATTAGTTTTATAGGTGTAGTGTTCCTCTGTAAATTCACAGACTTTTGTCATTTGCCTTCCATGCATATGACTTTAGGAATCAAACTGAGGTCAGGGGGAGTCCATTATTATCGTTATTCTTGATTATTTGCATTATGGTATTGCCAAGAGGCTTCATTCAACCAAGACCGGGTCTCCATTTTGCTAGGCACCATACAGACACATCAAGAGACATTCACTACTCTGAAAATTTCACGATCTAAATAGATAAGACAAAGGAAATATTATTACCCCATTTTACATATGGGCAAACTGGGAGGAGAGATTGTATGCTGTGTAGTTGTAGCTGTGTCATGAGCAGGGCCGGTGTAACCACTAGGCTAACTAGACGGCCACCTAGGATGCCAAGATTTGGGGGCACCAAAAAGCGGTGTCCCAAATTTTTTTTTTTTACACAACAGTGGAGTCACATCTTACGTTAGGTTCTAAGGTCAGTGCGTAAGAGGAAAATTGCATATAGTGAAAATTACCATAGAGTACAGTACACACAGTATACACTATATACACTAGAACAGGGGTCTGCAACTACAGCATGCGTGCCAAAGGTGGCACGTGAGCCGATTTTTTTTTTAATGGCAGGCTGTGGGTCCCGGCAGCTGCTGAGCCCGTTGCCAGCCTGGGGTTCCGTTCACTCAGCCGGCAGCGGGCTGAGCGGGGCCAGCAGTGGACTTAGTGGGCCGGTGGACAGGACCCCATCTGGCAGGAGCCGGCGGATGGAACCCCCCACAGACCAGCAGCAGGCTCAGCCCAATGCCAGTCGGGGGTTCCATCCACCGGCTCCTGCCAGCCGGGGTCCCAGCCGCCGGCCCCGCTCAGCCCACTGCCAGCCGGGGTCCCAGCCACCGGCCCCGCTCAGCCTCCTGCTGGCCTGGGTGAACGGTCTGGGGTTCTGTTCACCCAGGGTTTCAGCCACCGGCCTGGGGTTCCGTTCACCCAGGGTTCCAGCCACCGGCCTGGGGTTCCATTCACCCAGGACGGCAGGAGGCTGAGCGGAGCCGGCGGCTGGGACCCCGACTGGCAGCAGGCTGAGGTCCCAGCCGCCGCCCCACTCAGCCCGCTGCAGGTCTGTCTGGGGTTTCGGTTGCCGGCCCTTTGCCAGTCAGGGTCTCAGCCGCCGGCCCCGCTCAGCCTCTTGCCAGCATGGGTTAATGGAACCCCAGACCGTAGGCGGGCTGAGCAGGGCCGGCAGTCTGGGGTTCCATCCACTGGTTGCTGGCAGTCGGGATCCTGGCTGCCAGCCCTGCTCAGCCCTCTGCTGGCCCCGCTCAGCCCACTGCCGGCTGAATGAATGGAACCCCAGGCTGGCAACGGGCTCAGTGGTGGCCAGGACCCACAGCCAGCTAGGGTGACCAGATTGCAAGAGTGAAATATCAGGACACATTGGGCAAGCGGGGCGGGGGGAGGGGAGAGGACGACAATGACAGACACAGGTGCACAGAGCCATGAGAGGGGGCCCAAGAAGCTGCAAGAGGGGTTGTACGGCCCCTGCTGTAGCCCGCACCACAAGCAAGCCACAGGGCAAGGACACCTATTGAATTCAATGAGAATTTTGCATGTGAATTGATGTACCTAGTTTTGAGATTATAAAGCCAGAAGGGATCCGGTGATCACCTGGTCTCACCGCCTGTATAGCACAGACATAGAACTTTCCCAAAATAATTCCTAGAGGATAGCTTTTAGAAAAAGTTTTTAGAAAAACACCATGACCCTTAGTATATTGTTAATCGTTAATTACTCTTACCATTGAAAAGGTATGCCTTATATCCAGTCTGAATTTGTCTAGCTGCAACTTCCAACCGTTGGCTCATGCTCTACCTTTCTCTGCTAGACTGAAGTGCCCATTATTAACTATTTGTTCCCCATGTAGATACTTACAGTCTATAACCAAGTCACTTCTTAACCTTCTTTTTGTTAAACTAAATAGATTGAGGTCCTTGAGTCGATCACTATAAGGCATGTTTTATAATCCTTTAATCAGTCTTGTGACTCTTCTCTGAACACTCTCCAATTTATCAATGTCCTTCTTAAACTGTGCACACCAGAACTGGACACAGTATTCCAACAGTGGTTGCACCAGTGCCAAATACAGAGATAAAATAACCTCTCTACTCCTGCTTGAGATTCCCCTATTTAGGCATCTGGTCACCCTATTTCTGTATGCATTTCCCCAGGTTTTTTTGTAAAAATCAAAACTGAACTGCCCCAGAAATTCTGGCATGTGGAATCATCGTGAAACTCGCATGGCTCAAACCCTGCCGATGAACCTTTAGATCCACTGCACAGACTTCTGCCACTTGAGCTAATGGAGTAAGTGATGGCAGAGGCAGTAGGTTGTCATCCTATATGTGATAGATCAGCTCTATAGGGGGATGAGACACTTTTTTTGCCACTGGGTTTCACAGATATCTGCTGACAGAAGAGGAACTGTGAAACTCAGGAATCCTGGGTCTATCCCAGGCTCCTGAATGGAGTGGTCTCTAGTAGTCAAAGACCCTTCTTCCCATCCCCTCCAGTCTATGTCTATCCTATTGCTGTCTAACCCGCCCCAGCTCTTCATCTGATTTCAACTGCCCCCCACTACCGCTCTGGATTCCTTGTCCCAGTTTCCTGGTCCTGTCTCAATCTCCTCTTCCCCCGCCCCCATCCCTCAGATGGGATGTTCGTTCCAGACTGGCAAAATTATAAGGCTTCCCAACATTTCAACACTTCCCATTCTAAATTTTAACTATAGGCTAGCTCTGCCTACAACAAAGCATATTCAGAACCTCTGATTAAGGGGATTATAAGTGTAGCAACCTCCATCATAGCTAGTCACCAAAAATTGAACCTGAGCAATCCAGACTTAAAAGCATGAGCTTCTACTACTTGCGTTCAAGATATAACTCCCTTAGCTGGTAGCTATACAGTTATCCTCTAAAAATCCACCGGCCCTGGTCGTGAGATTATATTACTTGACCAAGGTCACACAGGGAATCTATGGCAAAGCTGGGAATTGAACTCAGATCCCCGGGGTCCCAGTCCAGTGCCTACAACTATTTTCCTTACTGATACAGGAACATTTGTTATACTTTGAGGCTGAGATTTGCAAAGCTGTTTAGGGATTTTAATTACAATTAATTTTAATGAGAATTGGGCATCCAAATCCCTGAGGTAGTCTGAAGACTGCAACCTGAATTGTCACTGTACTCCACAATAGAAGGTTTTAAGCAGGCAGTTTATCTGTGACAGGTGGAATCTGACCCTCAGTGGATTTTCTAGTTTTAACTAAATATTTCAAATATTAAATAACCTACAGGTAAAATGAATTTCACAACTTTTTTATTCCCAAAACCCAAGTCAAAAGCTCTGCATTTCTCCTGTAACAGCTGCCATCATTTGCACCCATAACAGACCAAGAAACTACATTTCTTGTGCTGTTTATGGTTTTAGGTTTCAGAGTGGTAGCCATGTTAGGGTATGTCTACACTACGAAATTAGGTCGAATTTATAGAAGCCGGTTTTATAGAAATCGTTTTTATACAGTCGATTGTGTGTGTCCCTACATAAAATGTTCTAAATGCATTAAGTTGGTGGACCGCGTCCATGGTACCGAGGCTAGCGTCGACTTCTGGAGCGTTGCACTGTGGGTAGCTATCCCACAGTTCCCACAGTCTCTGCTGCCCATTGGAATTCTGAGTTGAGATCCCAATGCCTGATGAGGCAAAAACAGTGTCGCGGGGGATTCTGGGTACATGTCGTCAGGTCCTCCCCCCCCCATGAGAGCAACAGCAGACAATCGTTTCACACCTTTTTTCCTGGGTTACCTGTGCAGACGACATACCACGGCAAGCATGCAGCCCGCTCAGCTCAGCGTCACCATATGTCATCTGGGTGCTGGCAAACGTGGTACTGCATTGCTACACAGCAACAGCTACTTGCCTTTTGGCAGTAGATGGTGCAGTATGACTAGTAGCCGTCATCAGCTATCTGGGTGTTGGCAGACATGGGACTGCATTGCTATACAGCAGCAGCTCCTTGCCTTTTGGCAGCAGATGCTGTATTACGACTGGTATCCATCATCGTCATACTCCTCAGTGAGTTCAATCAGAGGCACCTGGACAGACATGTTTTGTCTCCTGGAGACTCAGTCCTGCCGGCAGTCCTATTGCACCATCTTCACGATGACGGCTAGCAGTCGTAATGCACCATTTTCTGCCAAGCACCCAGAAGATGCCGACGGCTATCAGTCATGCTGCACCGTCTACTGCCAGCCTAAGATGTAAAAGATAGATGGACAATAATTTGTTCTGTATTCATTTTCTTCCCACTCCCTCCGTGAAATCAACAGCCTGCTAAACCCAGGGTTTTGAGTTCAATCTTTGCGGGGGCCATTCTGTGTGACAGTTGTTTGTGTTTCTCCCTGATGCACAGCCACCTTTCTTGATTTTAATTCCCTGTAAGCCATGTCGTCACTCGCCCCTCCCTCCCTCTGTCAGACAATAGTTTCACGCCTTTTTTCAGCCCAGACGCCATAGCACTGAGATCATGGAGCCCGCTCAGATCACCGCGGCAATTATGAGCACTATGAACACCACGCGCATTGTCCTGGAGTATATGCAGAGCCAGAACATGCCAAAGCAAAAACAGGCGAGGAGGCGATTGCAGTGCTGCGACGAGAGTGATGAAGAAATTGACATGGACATAGACCTCTCCCAAAGTACAGGCCCCAGCAATGTGCAAATCATGGTGTTACTGGGGCAGATTCATGCCGTGGAATGCCGATTCTGGGCCCGGGAAACAAGCACAGACTGGTGGGACCGCATCGTGTTGCAGGTGTGGGACGATTCCCAGTGGCTGCAAAACTTTCGCAGCTGATATCAAGGGTAGAGACTCTGGGAAACGTGCAGGTCATAGTGGATGGCTTTGCTGCAATGGGATTCCCTAACTGTGGTGGGGCGACAGACGGAACCCATATCCCTATCTTGGCACCGGAGCACCAAGCCACCGACTACATAAACCGAAAAGGGTACTTTTCAATGCTGCTGCAAGCCCTGGTGGATCACAAGGGACGTTTCACTAACATCAACATGGGATGGCCAGGAAAGGTACATGATGCTCGCGTCTTCAGGAACTCTGGTCTGTTTCAAAAGCTGGAGGAAGGGACTTTCTTCCCGGATCAGAAAATAACCGTTGGGGATGTTGAAATGCCTATAGTTATCCTTGGGGACCCAGCCTACCCCTTAATGCCATGGCTCATGAAGCCGTACATAGGCAGCCTGGACAGTAGTCAGGACCTGTTCAACTATAGGCTGAGCAAGTGCAGAATGGTGGTAGAATGTGCATTTGGACATTTAAAAGCGCGCTGGCGCAGTTTACTGACTCGGATAGACCTCAGCGAAACCAATATCCCCATTGTTATTGCTGCTTGCTGTGCGCTCCACAATATCTGTGAGAGTAAGGGGGAGACATTTATGGCGGGGTGGGAGGTTGAGGCACATCGCCTGGCCGCTGATTACGCGCAGCCAGAGACCAGGGTGGTTAGAAGAGCACAGCAGGGCGCGGTGTGCATCATAAAGCTTTGAAAATTAGTTTTGTGACTGGCCAGGCTATGGTGTGAAACTTCTATTTGTTTCTCCTTGATGACCCCCCCACCCGGTTCACTCTACATCCCTGTAAGCTAACCACCCTCCCCTCCCACCTTCTAGAACCGCTTGCATAGGCAATAAAGTCATTGTTACTTCATATTCATGCATTCTTTATTAATTCATCACACAACTAGAGGGATAACTGCCAAGGTAGCCCGGGAGGGGTGGGGGAGAAGTGAAGGACAAGGACACACTGCACTTTAAAACTTTAACTCTTATTGAAGGCCAGCCTTCTGATGCTTGGGCAATCATCTGGGGTGGAGTGGCTGGGTGGCTGGAGGCGCCCCCACCGCGTTCTTGGGCATCTGGCTGAGGAGGCTATGGAACTTGGGGAGGATGGCTGTTGGTTACACAGGGGCTGTAGTGGCGGTCTCTGCTCCTGCTGCCTTTCCTGCAGCTCAACCATACGCTGGAGCATATCAGTTTGATGCTCCAACAGCTGGAGCATCAACTCTGCCTTCTGTCAGCAAGCTGACGCCACCTGTCCTCTTCAGCCCACGATTCAGCCCACCACCTCTCCTCTCGTTCATATTGTGCTTTTCTGCACTCTGATATTGACTGCCTCCACGCATTCTGCTGTGCTCTGTCAGCGTGGGAGGACATCTGGAGCTCTGAGAACATATCATCCCGAGTCCGCCGTTTTCTCATTCTAATCTTCACTAGCCTCTGCGAAGGAGAAACATTTGCAGCTGGTGGAGGAGAAGGGAGAGGTGGTTAAAAAAAGACATTTTAGAGAACAATGGGTACACTCTTTCACGTTAAATTTTGCTGTTCACATTACACAGCACATGTGCTTTTGTTACAAGGTCGCATTTTTCCTCTTATATTGAGGGCCTGCCGGTTTGGTGTGAGAGATCACTCACGCAGTGCCAGGCAACAGAATTCGGCTTGCAGGCAGCCATGGTAAGCCACAGTCTTTTGGCCTTTTTAACCTTCATAACATGCGGGAATGGTTTCAAACAGCAGCGCCCTCATTTCCCATACCAAGCACCTGTTGGGTTGGCCATTTAAAATGGGTTTGCAATGTAAAAGGAGGGGCTGCGGTTTCCGGCTTAACATGCAGCACAAACCCAACTAACCCCCCACCCCTCCACATACCCAATTCTCTGGGATGATCACTTCACACACACACCCCCCACCGCGTGGCTAACAGCGGGGAATATTTATGTTCAGCCGAGCAGGAACGGGCACCTCTGAATGTCCCCTTAATAAAATCACCCCATTTCAACCAGGTGACCGTGAATGATATCACTCTCCTGAGGATAACAAAGAGAGATAAGGAATGGATGTTGTCTGCATGCCAGCAAACACCGGGACCATACGCTGCCATGCTTTGTTATGCAATGATTCCAGACTACGTGCTACTGGCCTGGCGTGGTAAAGTGTCCTACCATGGCGGACAGGATAAGGCAGCCCTCCCCAGAAACCTTTTGCAAAGGCTATGGGAGTACATCAAGGAGAGCTTTCTGGAGATGTCCCTGGAGGATTTCCGCTCCATCCCCATACACGTTAACAGACTTTTCCAGTAGCTGTACTGGCCGCGATTGCCAGGGCAAATTAATCATTAATCATTAAACATGCTTGCTTTTAAATCATGTGTAATATTTACAAAGGTACACTCACCAGAGGTCCCTTGTGCGCCCTCAGGATCTGGGAGCACACCTTGGGTGAGTTCAGGGGTTACTGGTTCCAGGTCCAGGGTGATAAACATATCCTGGCTGTTGGGGAAACCGGTTTCTCCGCTTCCTTGCTGTGAGCTATCTTCCTCGTACCCCGAACCCGCTTTCCTGTTGCGTGATTCTCCATTGATGGAGTCAAAGCACAGGGTTGGGGTAGTGGTGGCTGCACCCCCTAGCATGGCATGTAGAAGCAGCATGTCTGCGGCTCTGCCCCGGACCTTCCGTTTGCCTCTCTGGCTTTGTGGTAGGCTTGCCTTAGCTCCTTAATTTTCACGCGGCACTGCTGTGCGTCCCTGTTATGGCCTCTGTCCTTCATGGCCTTGGAGACTTTTTCTAATATTTTGCCACTTCGTTTACTGCTACAGAGTTCAGCCAGCACTGATTCGTCTCCTCATATGGCGTGCAGATCCCGTACCTCCCGTTCGGACCATGCTGGAGCTCATTTGCGATCCTGGGACTCCATCATGATTACCGGTGCTGATGAGTTCTGCGTGGTCACCTGTGCTCTCCACGCTGGGCAAACAGGAAATGAAATTCAAAAGTTCGCGGGGCTTTTCCTGTCTACCTGGTCAGTGCATCTGAGTTGAGAGTGCTGTCCAGAGCAGTCACAATGAAGCACTCTGGGATAGCTCCCGGAGGCCAATACCGTCGAATTCCGTCCACACTACCCCAAATCCGACCCAGAAAGGCCGATTTCAGCGCTAATCCCCTAGTCGGAGGTGGAGTAAAGAAACCAGTTTAAAGGTCCCTTTAAGTCGAAAAAAAGGGCTTCGTCGTGTGGATGTGTCCAGGCTTAATTTGATTTAACGCTGCTAAATTCGACCTAAACTCGTAGTGTAGACCAGGCCTTAGTCTGTATCAGCAAAAACAACGAGGAGTCCTTATGGCACCTTAGAGACTAACACATTTATTTGGTCATAAGCTTTAGTGAGATGCCTGTGACCATAGGTATAATAGCCCAGGGAAGGCTGGCGCTGCCGCTGTCCTGCCGCCAGACACCTGGGCTGCGGTGGCCCCATTCCCTTCCCCGAGGTCCCCACTGTCTGCTCCTGCTGCCTGCCTGCCATGTCTCCTCTACTCCATCCCCACTCTAAAGGTCCCTGCTGCTTGTCATGTCCCTCCTCCTCGGGGATGGGAGAGTGAGGAGGGATGCAGAGAGCCAGCAGCGGGTGGGGGAGTGAGGAGGCTTGGCCAGGCGCTGGGGCTGGCAGCTGAGCCTTCAGGGGCGGGAGGGTCCGGAGCTCGGGGGGCTGGCCCAGCACTGGCGGTGGGGGCCAGTGGCTCGGCCAGAAGAGGGCCTTCAGGGGTTGGAGGGCCAGCAGCTCAGCTGGGGGGGGCCGTTGGGGGTATGGTGGCTCGGCCTGGTGCTGGGGCTGGCCTGGCGCCTAGGGGGAGCCAGTGGCTTGGACCAGCGCTGACCAGGGTAGGGGGCGGCGACTTCGCTGGGGGGCCCATAAGAGGTGGGGGGGCTGGCAGCTCGGCCCGGTGTGGCTGGGACGGGCTGGCCGGGGCTCCTCAGGTCACGGGGGAGCCCCACAGGACTTCTCCTGTTACCAGGGGCGGAGGGGCTTGGGGCTCCGGCATGCAGGAGGGGCAGGGCCTTGGGCAGAAGGGGAAGGGTTGGTGGGCTAGCCTCCCCAAAGTGGGGGTTCACCCACCGCCCATGTCTGTGACACATATTGCAGCAACATGCAGTATCTTTGGGGACTATATTGTATTGCGTTTATTAATGTTTTATCTATCATTGTGGGCAGGGGACTGCGTGCAACTCCAAGGAGGGAAAATTACTAGGGGGTGATTACTATAGTCCCTGGTTTAAGGCGGTCCCGGAGGAGAGGCAAGGAACTGAGAAAGAACTTGGGATATAAAAGGCTGAGTTTAAACAGACTCAGGGTTTTTCTTTTGATTCAGCAAACAGACAGGACCATTGATCTTAGGGGACTCCCAACACTTGCTGTAGTGTTGGAAGGCTTTTGGCTTAGCAGGGCCCCATAGGACTGGTGGATGATGTTTGGAGTGTTTAGCAAGCATGTAGAACCTTTTATTGTTTTTTATATGTTTCCTCTGTATGCACTTTATCCTGAATAATGCACTCTGCTGAGAAAGAGCTGCATGGTGACGTGTTACTGCTGGCATGCACTGTTCATAGCTCTTGGAGAGAAAGCAAAGCATAGGCGCTGGCCTTTAGACAGACTAGCTTGCTGGGGATATCACAGTGAATTTTAGGGAGCTACAACCTAAAAGGGAGAAGGGAGTAGCACACAGGTCCCTACCCACAGAGAGGTGAAGACCAGAGGCCTTAAACCTCAGAGGCATTCCTGAAGTGGACCATGGACTGGGGTTAAAGGTGTGGTTACCCTGAAACTGTGACAATGCCATCATATATTACAAGAGAAGCACAGACCCCTAAACTCTGGTCTTGGCTGATAAAAGCAAAAGGAAATTACCTTCAATTTAAACACAAATGCATTGATTTGTTGTGTAAGTGTATAGATGTGAGACCAAATTCTACACCGACCTACACCCTGTGCAATTCTATTGATTTCAACAGGATTACTGGGATAGTAAATCAGCATAGAATAAGGCCCATATTATTTTAATGATTTAGGATCTTAAACAATGTTATTTATTGAAGTCAATGGGATTCCATGTGGGCGTACCTGTACAGTGTATGAACTTAATATGTTTTTTCCATTTTGATATATTCTAGCAGTTTCAGAGAGATTCTCTTTACACACAATGGGGATTGTCACTGGAGCAGACAGAAACTGTCAAAACAGCAACAACGCCCCTGGTTTGCCCAAGAATAGCATACTAGTGAGAATAATAGTGAGTCTCTAGAGCCTGATCCTGCCAATGCGGATTAATGTGAGCATTCCTTACTCATATCAGTACTCCCATTGACTACCACGAGACCACTCACAAAAATAGGGATTCAGAGGACAGGGCCTGATTCCAGCCTCACTTACACCAGTGTAATTCAGGAGTAACTCAATGGACGTCAACAGTGTTGACTAGTGTAAAACTGGTATAAATGAGATCAGATTCAGGCCTATTGTCTATTCATTTTTTACACCACTAAACACATTATTAAAGCTTAACCACTAATGAACCAGAATGAGAACACCTAAATGGAATTATGCCCTTATATTACACAGTTGCTTTTGCACTATCCATACTACATTGGAATCAAAACTGTAAATTGTGTTTCATTCATACTAGAAATCAGAACTCCAGAATTACCTTTAGATTATCAGGAAGTTCTGCCCGTCCAGCATACCCAGGATTCATAGTGATGAAGACAGCGCAGGTTGGATTAAGAGAGATCTCTGTGCCTTCAAAGAGGAACGTTTTCAGATTTCGCACAGTAGCCTGCTGTATACTGAGTATCTGTTGTGCAACTACAGACAACACTTCAACCTAATAATAAAGAAACAGATTAGAAAACATCCCATACATGGAACCAACATAAAAGCAGCATTTCTGGCCTAAAGAGGGTTTTAAAATATATATATATCTTAATGGGTTTATGCTGAAGTCCTCCTAGAGATGGAAATTGCCTTGAAGTACCAGAATAAAAGAATTTTAGAAAATTAAAATGCTGGCTTTCAACTTCACTGGGGTACAGGCTAACAAAATCTAATGTAGTGGAAAAATGAATGTGACAGAATAGACAATAAAGAATACACAAAATACTATAATATACAGAACAGACAGATTATGGATGGAATTTTCAAAAGTATTTAGCATTGGCCTAATTTTGCTTCCAGTGAAGTTAGTGGTGAAAGTCACAGGAGGAGAGAGTTAGGCCAATGGTGAGTGCATTTTAAAAATCCCATGTATTGGAAGAAGAGAAGGTACAGAGAGACTATCTGTCAATAGCTCTTAAAACTAAAAATGTAGGACCCAGATGTTCACAGCTAATAATACCTAGTCTTATCCAGTATCAGTAGATGTAAAAGTGCTTTACAGGGAGGTGAGTATCATTATCCCCATTTTACAGATGCGGAAACTGAGACACAGAGAGGCAAAGTGACTTGCCCAAGGTCACTCAACAGGCTAGTGGCAGAGCCGGGGTTTGAACCCACTCCAGAGTTCCAATGCTCTCTCTACGCAGACCACACTGTCCCTGTCAAAATATGTGCATGCACTATGGCAGCCGTGTATGCATGTAATTATGAAAACCTGGGCCTAGGTTACAAGCTGTGCTAAAAGTAGGAAATTAATGGTACTACATATTCATGTCTTCTTTTAAAGCTATTCTTTGCATTTTTAACTACATTTTTGTTGTTATAAATGCTTTAGTTAAAAAGTTACCTCAATTCTGTTGAACTCATCAAAGCAGGCCCAAGCTCCAGATTGTGCCAGTCCCTTAAAGAATTTACCCATGGCTTTGTAATCAAGACCATCGGAGCAATTAAAGACAACACACTATATTAAAAAAACACAACAGCATTCAGTGTTAAAATTTATTACAAAAATGCTGGCATCTATAAACAGAAGGGGATTATTATTGCCATGGTAACTGGTAAATTAGAAGACTATACATATCTAAATATCTAGTTAGTGGATCTAATCATGATATTAACCTGTTGGTAGTGAAGTACCTGTCGAGTATTTACTCACTACAAGGATTCAGATTAGTTTTATGTGACATAACACACTACTGTACATTGGATGTGTGGAGACTTCTCAAAGATTTTGCAAGCCTGAAAAATTCAAAACAATATTAGTTTATCACTTGGCTTAGGTGAAAATGTATATTAACTTAAAGATCACAGTTCAGCATTTTCCTAAGCTGCTTGTCAAAAAAGAAAATCTCTGGTAAAGGAATACTTCCTAAAAGGCAAATCCTACTTCCTTCTTCTGGATGTGTAAGGCCTGGTCCACACTAACCCCCCACTTCGAACTAAGGTACGCAAATTCAGCTACGTTAATAACGTAGCTGAATTCGAAGTACCTTAGTTCGAACTTACCGCGGGTCCAGACGCGGCAGGCAGGCTCCCCCGTCGATGCTGCGTACTCCTCTCGTCGAGCTGGAGTACCGGCGTCGACGGCGAGCACTTCCGGGATCAATTTATCGCGTCTAGACAAGACGCGATAAATCGATCCCAGAAGATCGATTGCTTACCGCCGGACCCGGAGGTAAGTGTAGACCTACCCTTAGTGTCCAAACACAACTGAAATATCATGTTTCTACTACACAGTTGAGACCCATACAAAGAGAACCTGCCCCCACACTGAGTCATTAACCAAGCTCTGTGAAAGCTTCCTATACACAGGAACATGGAAAGGAGATTTTAGGTGGGCCAAAATGCAGCATGGCAGTCAGCAGCGGGCCAGGCCTATTAATTGCTCCGGTACCCTGAAGGAGCAGCTGCAGTTTAGGTACTTACTGGCTACTGCAGATTGGAGCTGAGGATTCCATTATTCATCCCCATACCTATTGGAAACATTCCATGGAATGCACACAGCCTGTTCACTCAGGCTGTGTGCTTTTTGCCAGGATTTTGTCCTAATTATGAGCTTTCCATTAGCAATCTCCATGAATGGATAATAGGTGAAGGGCACCAACACTTTCGTGAGAAAGAACTCCAGAGAAGACCTGCATCTCCAAACATAAAACAATGTGTTGCAACAATGCACTGCAACATTTCATTAATTTTGGTACCTGCTTAGCCAGTGCTTTTGCTAGATCTTTTGTTGTTTCGGTTTTGCCAGTCCCCGCAGGTCCTTCTGGAGCACCACCAAGATTTAGTTTCAGAGCCCCCATTAATGTTCTACATAATGAAAAAGAAATAACATATGAATCATAGGCCAGGTCATCAGCAGCTGTAAGTTAGCAAAGACCCATACGCTCAGCAACGATTTACACTTGCTAAGGGATCTGGCCCTGCATTGTTATCAGGAATTCATTTTTTAATTGGTTGGCCATCTCCACCCATCAAACTGGCATATCCTTAGCATGGACTCCTGGAGTTGGAAACCATTTCAAACATCCAAAATAAAGGCCCAAATCCAGACATGGTGAAAGTAGGTGCAATATCATTTACTTCATTGTCTGACCTTGGTTTACTATATGTGCTTGTACCTGAGCGCATGCATTCAGCGCCTATGTCCTCATGTGGGGGACTCAAGTGTCATGAACAAGTCAGGACAGTTGTAAGCATAAGCCCAGGGCAGAACAGTTAGTAGATGCTAAACCTTTTGATAGGTAGGCTGGAACTGTATCCATTCAGAGCCACAATGTCAAATGCAGCAGCTAGAAAACTGGAGTTGGCTTGATGGGAACCTTGATAAAGAAAATTAATCTAGGAAGTGCTTAAAGAGGATGGAGATTGTTCCTAAAAACCTGAGAATCACCTATCTTCCTTCTATGGGGAATAGCTTGGCAGAGTTCATACTAATATGTTGCTGCCCCTTAAAGAGTAGGTCCATCAAGCACCTTATCTTAGAAGTTCTGAGTTCATGAAGGCCCCCTGAAGTCTTCTCTCCACTAGGAAAACAACGTGTTGTGAACTGTGTTTTTTTAAATGTTGCTAAGAATGGTTTGTCCTGCTCTATACTTGCAATTAAATAGTGAAAGAGATCTCTATCCATATCCAAATCGGATTCTGGTGGTCTGTGGTATAACCCAAGCACCATATCAGGAGAACCTCAAATAGCTTTCTTCCCCAAAGTGATTTTGGCCCAAACAGACTCTGTCTTATGGATTCCATCACTTCTAATTTCTTTACAGTCTAATTAATCATTAATATACAATGCTACTCCACCACCTTTGCCTTTATTTCTGTCTTTCCTGAACAGCACATACCCTTCTATACCTCTACTCCTGGGATGACTACTATTCTACCATGTTTCTGTTATCCCTATAATATCTAATTTCACTTCCTGCACTACTAGTTCTAGTTCCTCCATACTGTTACTCAGGCTTCTTGCATAGATGTACAAATATCTTAGCCATTGCTCCTTGGCTTTGCCCACATTTCTCGCCCGGTTGGGTACAGTCACCTATCTGGCTGGTGTCAGCACTATCTTAATGTCCATTCACCTACCCATTGCTGTTCCTTTCTCCATTGCTGTATCAATTCACAGCTAAAGAGGAAGCATTTGTAGCTATCGATAACACTGGTCTACAATTTTTGAGAAGTCGTCTGTTTCAGAGATAAAATGTGCTATTTATTATGTATTTTGATGTGCTGAATTCAAATATGACAATTAAAACAACTGATTCTAAGATATTTAAGTTTTTACATTTTATGTCTATGTATATTGTGTAGATAGTAGAGTTTTAATCATAAATTGTAAAGCTAGGTCTTTTCATGTGTTTATGGTTGCTTTACATGATAATATTTCACCTGTCCTGTTTATGTAACACTTTAAAAATCAACAAAAGGGTTATATAAATAAAATTTATTATGAAACAAAAGGCAAAAAACTATTATGTACATAGTTTAGTCCTATTCAGTGTCTACTCGGTGCTTCTTGGCTTGTCTCTTGTATTCATTAAATGGAGCATTTCTTGTCATTGTCCAGCAATAGTCTGCAAGCATTGATGGGCTCCATTTGCCCTGATAGCGTTTCTCCATTGTTGCAATGTCCTGGTGAAATCGCTCGCCATGCTCGTCGCTCACTGCTCCACAATTCAGTGGAAAAAAATCTAGATGAGAGTGCAAAAAATGTCTCTTTAGTGACATGTTGCAACCAAGGCTTTTGTATGCCTTGAGGAGGTTTTCCATCAAGAACCTGTAGTTCTCTGCCTTGTTGTTTCCGAGAAAATTTATTGCCACTAACTGGAAGGCTTTCCATGCCGTCTTTTCCTTGCCACGCAGTGCATGATCAAATGCATCATCTCGAAGAAGTTCATGAATCTGAGGACCAAAGACACCTTCCTTTAGCTTAGCTTCACTTAACCTTGGAAATTTTCCACGGAGGTACCTGAAAGCTGCTTGTGTTTTGTCAATGGCCTTGACAAAGTTCTTCATCAGACCCAGCTTGATGTGTAAGGGTGGTAACAAAATCTTCCTTGATTCAACAAGTGGTGGATGCTGAACACTTTTCCTCCCAAGCTCCAATGACTGTCGGAGTGGCCAATCTTTCCTGATGTAGTGGGAATCTCTTGCACGACTATCCCATTCGCAGAGAAAACAGCAGTACTTTGTGTATCCAGTCTGCAGACCAAGCAAGAGAGCAAAAACCTTCAAATCGCCACAAAACTGCCACTGATGTTGGTCATAGTTTATTCACCTCAAAAGTTGTTTCATGTTGTCATAGGTTTCCTTCATATGGACTGCATGACAAACTGGAATTGATGGCAAAACATTGCCATTATGCAGTAAAACAGCTTTAAGACTCGTCTTCGATGAATCAATGAACAGTCTCCACTCATCTGGATCGTGAACGATGTTGAGGGCTGCCATCACACCATCGATGTTGTTGCAGGCTACAAGATCACCTTCCATGAAGAAGAATGGGACAAGATCCTTTTGACGGTCACGGAACATGGAAACCCTAACATCACCTGCCAGGAGATTCCACTGCTGTAGTCTGGAGCCCAACAGCTCTGCCTTACTCTTGGGTAGTTCCAAATCCCTGACAAGGTCATTCAGTTCACCTTGTGTTATGAGGTGTGTTCAGAGGAGGAGGATGGGAGAAAATGTGGGTCCTGTGACATTGATGGTTCAGGACCAGAAGTTTCATCCTCTTCCTCGTCTGACTCAAGTGAGAATGATTCTGGTGCATCAGGAACCAGCAGTCCTTCTCCGTGGGGTACTGGGCGTATAGCTGATGGAATGTTTGGATAATGCACAGTCCACTTTTTCTTCTTTGACATACCTTTCCCAACTGGAGGCACCATGCAGAAGTAACAATTGCTGGTATGATCTGTTGGCTCTCTCCAAATCATTGGCACTGCAAAAGGCATAGATTTCCTGTTCAACCACTGGCAAAGATTTGTCGCACAAGTGTTGCAGCATATGTGTGGGGCCCACCTCTTGTCCTGATCTCCAATTTTGCAGCCAAAATAAAGGTGATAGGCTTTCTTAACCATAGTGGTTATACTGTGACTTTTGCATCATAAAAGTGCTTCACCACAAATATAGCAGAAGTTATCTGCACTGTTCACACAAGTACGAGGCATCTCTGCTCACTTTGGCTAAACAGAAATGTGTCCCTTTGCAAAATCAAACACTGACAAATAAGAGCATGACACCGTATGATTTCTAGAGCTGATATAGGGCAATTTGTTCAGCAGAGTGATGTAAGCTTCGTTATGATTGCATCATCCATGACTTCTATGAATAACATGATGCAATTCATATCATGTATGATGCAATACCAGCTTCAGATTGCATCATTCATTGTTTTGCCTAAAAAGCAAGTACTGTCCAAACCCAGTCATAGATTTATTCATAGATCCAGTCAAAGATGTATTTTAGTCATTTCTGGTTTAAATTGAGATCCCTTCCCTTTATAACTCACTTATCCTCCGCCATTCCCAAGTCAAGGGTCATATATACTGACCCAACAGCATATCTTGAAAACTAGAGCCAATCAACAATTTTAAGCATCATTTTCGTTCTCAGTGACCCAGAATTAGTAAAGTCTGACTACATTTATTTCAGAAGCATTTTGGATGTAGAGCAGTGTAATGGAAGAACTTGATTATAACACAAAGGTGACTGAATTCATAACTCCTCTCTTACCTCCTCACTGGTCGAGCCTTGTGGACTATAAATTTGTCCAGAGGAATTCTAGGGAAAGCTCTTTAACCTACAGACCTAAAATTAACTGCTGAGATGGCTTCTGGCTCCTGGGCAAGCTAGAAGTGAAATACCAAATCCCCCTGGAGTATTTCCATTTCAGCCTCTTGCAAGCAAGTAGAGGAATTAGAAACTAACTGCAGTCAGACATCTGTGAATGCTCCATAATTGCCTCATTTATTTAAAAGCCAGATACACCCTACATATATATTTTATTTCAAAGAAATTAATTCAACTACACACAGCTGAATTGGGGGATTAGTGTAGACCTGCCCATAGTCTACTTTCCATTAAATAGAGCTGCTAAGTTTTTTTTTTTTTTAGAATCACATTCTTGGATGCAGAAGAAGAAATTACAGTAGAGGCCTAGGAATCTGCACATTGTAAATATTCTACCATGTCTGGGCATAAATACATCTAAGAGCTGATCTACACTTAAAAATTAGAGGGATCTAGCTATGTCACTCAGGGCTGTGAAAGATTACATGCCCTGAGCTCTGTAGTTAGGTTGACCTAACACCTGGTGTAGATATGGCTAGGTCGATGGAGGAATTCTTCCATCGCCCTAGCTCTGGCCTCTCAGAGAGGTGGTTTAACTACATTGATGGAAAAACCCCTTCCAACACTATAGAAAATGACCACACTGTGGCACTACAGCAGAACATAAAAAACCAGGGAGGGGAGGAAAGAAAATTAATAACAGAGGCTCTTTTCATTAGCAACTGTTACAATATGTATTAAATACAAGTCAGCTAGAAAGTGAATGCTACGGTCATAGAGAATATGAATTTTACCTATAGCATCGATCAGTCAGTGGAGTTATAACCAGACGTAGAGAATTGCCAAGGTACTCATAGCCATATTTGGCTTCTGTCGTAATCATTCGCACCATTACATCTCCTTTTTCCCAGTAATATCTCAACTGAGAAATCCACTGGAAATCATTCTGATCTGTGATTTTGTCCTCAACCAATTTTGCAACCACATCACGAGCTGCAGGAACAGAAACAGCTCATAAAATAAACAGTAAGCAAACACTTACAGCTGCAGCTCAGCTTTCATTTTTCAAAAGGAAACTGCATCCATTTTGCTTATGAACCATCTTTATTCAATTGGGCAAAATTCTAGACCCCAGTGCCCAACATGAGTAGCCAGGCCAGGGGCTGGGGAGCTCTGCAGGGGTGGAGGAGTACAATCACTCTACAAAGGCCATTTAAGACCAGTGGCTGAATAAACCTATATAGGACACTTGCATCCCCCATACCCAGGAAATATGCAAGGATCTGTATAATGACAGGTCTCTTTCACCCCTCCCCCAGGTCACCCATGCCTTTCTGCTCCCTGTAAATGAGAATGCTTGCTCACAGCAAGGCTCTGTACCACACAGGAGACGTACACCTGCTCCACAGCTCCCCATTCTCCAGCCCCCATTTTTTGCACAACAGAATGCCACTGTGGCCCTCTATGGCCACAAAGGCGGATGCTAGATTTGCCCCTGGATAGAAAGCTCTTCCTTTGTTGGCATGTTATCCACAAATTCAAAAAGAGTCTACTATATCTGAAAATAAAGGATCTTGTAAACTCCACTCAATCTGCACTTGGAACTCCTACTGGCATCACATATTATTACATATATACTATCACTAGGTTTCCTTACATTTCTGGGTCTCTGCTAGCAACTCTACTGCTGAAAAGCAACATTGTGTGTCACATAGTCTACTTGCAGAGCAATATCAGGAACTGTAAACTGGTTTTTACCTAGCTTTGCCTAGGGTTAGCAATCAGAAGCATAGTCAGAATCCTAGAAATGTACAATTGGAAGGGACATTGAGAGGTCATCTAGTCCAGCCCCTTGCATTAAGGCAGGACTAAATAAACCGAGACCATCCCTGACAAGTATCTGTCTAATCTGTTTTTAAAAACCTCCAATGATGGGGATTCCACAACCTCCTTTGGAAGACTATTCTACTGCTTAATTATCCATATAGTTTGAAATTTTTTCCTAAGATCTAACCTAAATTTCCCTTGCTGCATATTACTGATTATTTCCTGTCCTACCTTCAGTGGATATGGAGAAAAATTTATCACCATCCTCTTTATAACAGCCCTTAACATATTAGAAGACTGTTATGAGGTCTCTCCTCAGTCTTCTTTTCCCAAGACTAAAGATACCCAGTTTTTTTAACTTTCCCTATAAGTCAGGTTTTCTAAACCTTTTATCATTTTTATTTGATTTCCTCTGGACTCTCTCCAATTTCTCCATATCTTTCTAAAAGTGGGGTGCTCAAAACTGGACATAATACTCCAGCTGAAGCCTTACCAGTGCCAAGTAAAGCAGGACAATTACCTCCTGTGTCTTAGATATGACACTCCTGACAATACACCACAGAATGACACTCACCTTTTTTACAACTGCATCACATTGTTGACTCAAATTTAATTTATGGTCCACTATAACCCTGATCCTTTACTGCAGTATTACTGCCTAGCCAGTTATCCCCCATTTTGTAGTTGTGAATTTAATTTTTGCTTCTTAGGTGTTTTTTCTGAATTTCATCTTGTTAATTTCAGACCAATTCTCCAATTTGCCAAGGTCATTTTTAAGTCTAATCCAGTCTTCCAAAGGGCTTGCAGCCTCTCCTAGTTTCGTGTCATCCACAGATTTTATAAGCATATTCTCCTCTCCATTATCCAAGTCATTAATGAAAATATTAAATAGTTCTGGACCCAGGACAGACCCCTGCGGAACCCCATTAGATACATCCCTCCATACATCCCCCCCAGGTTGATAGCAAACCATTGATAATTACCCTTTGAGTATGCTCTTTCAATCAGTTGTATACCGACTTTATAGTAATTTCATCTAGACCAAAATTCCCCAGTTTGCTTATGAAAATGTAATGTGGACCTGTGTCAAAAGCCTTACTAAAATCAAGATATTTTATATCTACAGCTTTCCTCACTATCCAGTAGGCTTGTAACCTTGTCAAAGAAGAAAATTAGGTTCATTTGGGATGATTTGTTCTTGATAAATCCATGCTGGCTATTCCTTCTAAGCCTATAATCCTCTAGGTGCTTGCAAATTGATTGTTTAATAATTTGTTCCAGTATCTGTCCAGATATTGACATTAGGTAGACTGGTCTATAATTCCCTGGGTCCTCTTTGTTCCCCTTTTTAAAGATAGTGTGCCCTTCGCTAGTCCTCTGGGACTTCACCCATTCTCTGAGTTCTCAAAAATAATTGCTCACAGTTCTAAGATTGCCTCAGTTAGTTCCTTATGTATCCTAGGGTTAATTTCATCAGGCCGTGCCAACTTGAATATATCTAAATACTCTTTAACCTGAACTTTCCCTATTTTGGCTTGCGTCCCTTCCCCCTGGTTGTTATATTAATTGTTATGCAACTAGCCATAATTAACCTCCTTAGTGATACTGAAGCAAAATAGGCATTAAACACCTCACCCTTCTTGATGTTTGTTATTAGTTCTTCTTCCTCCACTAAGTAGAGAACCTATGCTTTCTCTCATCTTTCTCTTGATCCTAATGTATTTATAGAACCTCTTCTTATTCTCTTTTATGTCCCTTGCTAGATGTAACTCATTTGGTGCCTCAGGTTTCCAATTTTGTCCCTATATGCTTGTGTTATTCTATGATGAAACCAGGTGGACATGAGTATTGTAAAGTCACACCAAAAGCAGTGCCCGAGGTTACATGCAAGATGTTAGGGTCAAAATCCTGACTAAAGGCTGATTCCTGCTGTGACCTATAAGCCAGGCAAGTCCGGAATTTTTCCCTAAAAGTATGGGGATGTTATAAACTGGCAGAGTTCCATTAGCTTTGGTGTTTAAATAGTAATTTTAAGAACCTGATTCTTGTTGCTCTCCGTTTCCTTGTATGTTGCACACAATAAACAAGTTTAGTAGGTCAAAGTTGCATTGAGCTGAGTAATTGAAAAGAATTTCAGCAGAGGTTGCAAGCATCCAAGAATAAAGGTGCTTAGTTTTTGTCCAAACACAATGTGGTCTTAACATTATTTGTTAATTTAAAAAGTGACGTGATTGCTATTTTACTCTAGGAGATGGTCTAGCAACATAAACAGACATTTTATGAGGTTAAAAGAGTATTTTTATGGAAGGACATATAACACAGAATTGGGCTGCAATCTTTTTCAGTTACAGCTGTAATATTACATTTAGCAATACTATATTTCTCAACAGCTGTGCTGCATTTCTTTCTTGGAATCCAGTTCAAATTTATCCTTGGTCAAACAGAAAAAAGAAGAATTAGTACCAGCGTTTAGGCCAGAATCTCAAAATGGAAAAAAAAAACAAAAACGTAAAAAACTGGACAGGCACCATATTGTAGAGTTGGTAGACTGAATAGTGAAATAGCAACCAATGATTAACAGCTAACCCAAGCCACACCTTACTGTTGAACCATGCATGTCATCACCAGGGATCCTAGTCTTCTGTGATAAAAAAACCAAAATCCTCCGATAAAAAAAAAACATAAAAATCCACGTTTTTCCACAATTAAAATGAAATGCTGAAATTTAGTTTCCCTAGCCACAATATAAAACTAAAGATGTATTTCTGGGATCCCTGGTCATCACTATAATACTTGTTTATACATATCTATCAATGTATTTATAACTGTAACATTTCACTGAGACCAGTTTACCCTTTCTGGGTCCCCTGGGCCAGAGCTCCACTTAGTACAGGAGTGAGGGTAGGAGCCATCAGAGATCCAATCACAGCTCCCTTATTCTGCACTACCTAAGGAGATGCTCTGATGTATGCTGGTGAAGGATGGGTGTAGCAGAGTTCTACTCCAGCATACCCTCTCCCAGCCCCCACAGGGCCACCTCCTTTTCCCTACACCAGAGGTAGGAGGGCAACTAGTACAGAAGGCAGCGATGCTGCTCCCGCCAGTCTGACACCAGTGGAGAATTCCCACATGCAAAGAGAATTCTCAACTGGACACCTCCAGACAGAATACAACCACTCTGGCCCACTTGAATAGTGCATGGTAGCACACTGGACTGGAAAATCCAGCCCACTGTTCCCCATGAAGCTGAGTTGCCTCCCCCATCAGTTCTGCTGTTGGAAGGGGAAAGGAGATTGGTCTAAGAAACAGGGACGCCATTTGGGGGGCATGGAAGGGCTCTAGCCCCCCGCCCCCCCGAGTTTCTTAGGGGAGGTCTACTCATCCTAGCCCTAGACGAGTGTGATATGTGATGAGTTCAGAAGCTGGAGGCAGCACAGCCTTTGTGGCAGGGAGTTTGTTTATAAACAGAGACAAGGTGATTAAGTAAATTAAGGATCATTAGATGATCCTGAAAGCACTGCCAGGCACTTCAGTTAAAAAACAGGAAACAAAGGGTAGAAATAAAAGGTGAGAATGGAGAGAGGTAAATAGTGGTGTCCCTCAGGGGTCTGTTCTGGGACCAGTCCTATTCCGCATATTCATATATGATCTGAAAAAAGGGGTACTCAGTGATGTGGTAAAATTTGCAGATAATACAAAATTACTCAAGATAGTTAAGTCCAAAGCAGACTCCGAAGAATTACAAAGGGATCTCACAAAACTGGGTGAGTGGGCAACAAAATGGCAGAAGAAATTCAATGTTGATAAATGCAAAGTAATGCACTTGGCAAAATATAATCCCAACTACACATATAAAATGATGGGGTCTAAATTAGCTGAACCCATCAATAAAGAGATCTTGGAGTCATTGTGAATAGTTCTCTGAAAACATTTGCTCAATGTGCAGTTGCAATTTAAAAAATCAAATCAAATATTGGAAATCATTAGGAAAGGGACAGATAATAAGAAAAAAAGATCATATTACCTCTACATCAATCCACGATACGCCGACATATTGAATAGAGCGTGAAGATTTGGTCACCACATCTCAAAAAAGATATATTGGATTTGAAAAGGTACAGAGAAGGGCAACAGAAATGATTAGGGCTATAGAAACACCTTCTGTACGAGGAGAGATTAAAAAGACTGGGACTTTTCAGCTTGGAAAAGAGATGACTAAGGGGGGATATGATAGAGGGCTATAAAATCACAAATGGTGTGAAAAAAATGAATAAGGAAATGTTATTTACTCCTTCACATAACACAAGAACTAGGGGTCACCAAATGAAATTAATAGGCAGCAGATTTAAAACAAACAAAAAAAAAGTATTTCTTCACAGTCAACATGTGGAACTCTTTGCCAGGGGATGTTGTGAAGGCCAAAACTATAACAGGGTTCCAATAAGAACTAGATAAGTTCATGGAGCACAGGTCTAGCAATGGCTATTAGGCGGTGGGCAGAGATCCAACACCATGTTCTGCATGTCTCTCACCTCTGTTTTCCAGAAGCTAGGAGTGGGCAACAGGGCAACTTGATGATTATCTGTTCTGTTCATTTCCCCAGGGGCACCTGGCATTGGCCACTGCTGGAAGACCAAATACTGGACTAGATGGACCATTGGTCTTACCCAGTATGGTCATTCTGATGTTCTTATATAGAACCCAGATGTATCTGCTCCCAGTTGTTTCCCACTAGATCAGTGGGTCTCAAACTTTTTTACTGGTGACCCCTTTCACACAGCAAGCCTCTGAGTGGGACCCCCCTAATAAATTAAACACTCTTTTTAATATATTTAACACCATTATACATGCTGAAGGCAAGCTGGGTTTGGGGTGGAGGTTGAGAGCTTGCGACCCCCCATGTAATAACCTCGCGACCCCCAGTTTGAGAACCCCTGCACTAGACCTCGCTCTCCTCTCAGAGCCGAGATAGAACCCAGCAATCCTGACGGGGTCTCTCTCTCTCCATAGAGTTAGTAATAAAGTAAGAATATACATTAACATTTTAAACCTAACCAACGTCCCTTAAGTGACTTGCCACAAGATGTCAGAACATGTTATTAGAGCTGAGTGGGTCTAATATTTATTTAATTGTCTTTCTCTTATAAAGGAATTAGATACAGGGCTCCTGTCAGCTAATTGCTAAGTTATCTGCCAAAAAACTAGAGTTTTCAAGTGCCCAAGTAGCTCCAGGAAATACAGTTAAAGTTGCACCTCGCTACCAAAATCTGAAATGGCGACCACTGCTAAGAAGCGCTGAAATTAGGCATCCCATAAAGTTTGCTCTGAATTGCTCAGGCTACATGCTCAAACCATTAGTTATCTTGCTCATGCCTAAGGCTGGCATTTACAACTAGCTTTTGTCTCAAGTGAATTAGCAGATGAAAATAATTAATATAATCCTTTAACTAATTCTCCAGGACTTAACTTTAGCTTAGGAAAGCATCCCAGCTGCCTGTTGCAGATAATTTGCCTCAGTTAATGGTAGCAGTTCTGCCTGGAATGTAATGAGAGTGGTAATAATCATGCATTTACCGTGC
This sequence comes from Trachemys scripta elegans, assembly GCF_013100865.1. Lineage (NCBI taxonomy): Eukaryota > Metazoa > Chordata > Testudines > Emydidae > Trachemys > Trachemys scripta. The sequence continues at coordinate 16,309,170 of NC_048307.1, read as the reverse complement.
ACATCAATGACAGTGAGAGCCCCAAGAGTCAGACGGGCACCGCTGGACAACTTTCCTCTCACTAACTGAACAATTTCTCCAATTTGTAGGTTGCTCTTCTCCAAGAATTTCTGTTACGGAAAGAAAATGTGAGTAATAATGGCAAGCTATAGCAAATAGCTCCTAAACTCCCAGAGCAGTCATTAGAACAAACTCTTCCAACAAAATGAGGCAGTTTAGTAATGCCTTCCTGGCACTATGCAAACATTTAAGAGTCTCCTTCATATACTGCTGTTTTATTTCATCATAACTACTCAGAAGGGTTTTGCAGTCTGAAATGGAAGCCTTTTATTTCTCCCTAAATCAAATGCGAGGTCTCTATACCAGGAGAAATGCATGCTCTCTCTATTGTCTAAAGCTGGATGACATTTTTTGTAATAAATAGTTATTCAGCAAATGTAATATTTTCCTGAATTTACTCTTTATTTTAAATTATTTTTCCCCAAGTTTCTACTAATAATTTTGGTCCATGGATCACTGATGATTTTTTTGCAAGCATTTTAAACTCAGCCTGTTTTGACTGGGCACATGGGTTCAGATCCTCAGCTGCAGTAAATCAGCATAGTTTAATTGAAGCCAAGGGACTTTCTATGTCCTGAGTGGATGAGTACAAGCATCAGAATCTGGTCTCTGCTGCAGTAACTATTTAAAAATTTTCTGTTTTCATGAAAATCCCTGCCATTTGTTAGAGCAGCTCCAGAAAGTGAACAAAGAAGGGGCACGCAGTCGAAGCAAATTCCTTTAAAAATTCATGTAAATAATCACAGGGAAAAAATGTTGCAGTATTTACCCAACTCTACTAGGGTCCAATCAAAAGCCCACTGAAGTCAACAGAAGGTCTTTCCATTATTTAGTGTGCTTTAGATCAGTCCCCAATGGGGTAATACACAAGACCATGGGATGATGGATGAATTGCAAACACTTGAGGGAAGAATAACATTCAACTATCAAACCTAGCCAATGCATCTTTATTCTACAGAGAAGCTAGGAGCCACAAGAGTTGTGTAATCACCTGATCCTGCAAACAGCTACTCCTGTGTGTAGTTCCCATGAGACTAAGGGGGTAAGCATACATAGAGGAGTAACTATTTATAAGATCTGGTCATAGTTTTCAACTTTTGTTTGATTCTTCTTTTCACAATTGCAAAGCTCTATGACACAAGAATAAGAGTCCACAACTTGCTTCAGTGGAGTTACTCCTGATTTACAGCAAGGTAAGTGAAATCAAAATCAGTGTCCATAATGATAGAGAAATAGTTGCTGCTGAGACGTAAGACAAATATACAACATGACTGAATGCAAAGTAAAAAGAGAAAACAAAGCAGACGAATGACAAAAGTGAATAGCAAGAAAAGTGGAAATTGCAAAGCACTCTGAAATAAAGGATATTCTGCCACGATTTAACTTAAGTAGAAAAGTCAGAATGTATGCTTTCAGAAATCCATGTCACTTTGTTAGAGTATTTTGTAATATCATAATTTAGTCTTTGGTTAATTGAAAGAATTGAAAGAAAACCTTACAAGTAAAGTTCCTGATTGCATAGCTTCAGACACTTCCTTTGTCCAGTAGATGGATGAAACACAAATAACCACCTGTCCAGGCCACTGAAGTACCCACTTATTTCGGGGAACCTTTAAAAAAAAAATCACACTTGAGATAGAGAAAATGATGTGTATGCATTAGGCTTTGTCAATAATAAAATCTATTTTCCCTAATGCTTTTAAATCTGATTTATAAAATAAACGGCACTCAACACTGAGAACTTCATTAATTTTCTTTCAAGGAAATTAGATCTGAGACTTTTAATGGATGCTGCTGAATTAGCACAACAGGATTCTACTTAGTTTAAAACCTAACATCATGGTAAAGGAAAGTTTGAGCCCTGTACATGTGCAGGTTACTTTATGTTAATTACTTTATGCTGTAATTTATTGATACAGAAGAGATGAGTAATTACTTGAACATATCCTCCAATGCCATCTTCAATAACTTGTCTTATGCTGGCCAACATCATTTCCTCTACTTGCAAAAGCCATTTCTCTACCATGCCCTTAAAACAAGAAAAAGAGAGAAGAGTGAAAATACACCAAATAAAATGGCATTTAAAGAGCAAATTTCACACTGGAGTAAACATTTGACTATATTAGGCTTAAAGCATAAAGGCTGGCTCATGCCTTTTTCTGCTCTGGTGGGTAAGGAAGAAAATGGGTGGACAGCCTCCAAATAGATGTACAAGCACTGGTGTGCTGCAGTCATGCCTTCATTGTGTACAACAGTGCATACAGACAAATAAGCCATGTGAACTGCATGAGCAGTGCATCTGAAGGGGCAGCATGGTGTCCATACATCCAGGTAGTGTAAATGCAGCTCTGGGAGGTCAGTGCAACATGGCCATAACACCAGTGAACACATTGTTCCTGAAAGATGTGGTTAAAAGGTTGCTAAATAGAATATCCCCTATCTTTCACCCCCCACCTTTTACCCCTGTTCATGGCTGCCACATAGGAATTCAGCTCCATACAATTTAGTGGGGCATGGCCGAGGAGAGGCAGAAGAATCAGCCACTCATTATGTCAAGTTTCTACAAAACCTACAGATTCATAGATTGTAAGGCCAGAAGAGACCATTAGATCATCTAGTCCTACCTCCAGTCCTGGATAACACAGGTGAGGGAATTTCATCCATCTAATTCATATTATAACAGCACGCCTTATTACATATATATAGTGTAAGTTACTGTTGCTCTTAGCAACAGCAGTAACTCCTCTCAGTCTATCACCTCCTGCCATCCCCAAAGGGGCTGTGGCCACACTCGGGGATGAGGAGAGCAGCTAATGACAAGGCATCTGGTTGAGCCACGCTGCTATTGTTGTGGGGAATGCACAGCGATGATGAAGGATAGTCTGAAATCCACAAGGCCTTCCCTGTGTTTTCATGCCATTCTCCACACTGGCCATGCCTCTCTCCTGTTTCACTTAGCCTTTGGCCACCCCTAACCCCCAAGGGACAATGCAGGAGAGCAGCAGTGTGCTCTGTACTCTGGCCTCATGTGTGGCTTCCTGCCCTGAGGAAGGCAGAATGCTTCTTCAACTTGTTACATGCTGCTACCTCCACTGTGCCACCTTTTGACCACAAGGCTAGGCTGTAATCCTATAGTGGTACCTTTAATATTTTCATTCATTTCTTGTTACAGCTGTGATGTGGTATCTTAGTTATGTTCTAAGGGCCAAATTTTTAAAGGTATTTAGATGCTTGAAGATGCAGACAGGCACCTACAGAATTTTCAACACCGCCCAAGTGCCTAACTCCTTTTTAAAACTCCCAGTAGGCACCTATCTGCATTTTTAGATAACTAAATACCTTTAAAAATCTGGTCTTGGTATTTTAAAGCTCATTTCCCCAAAAGCACATCCTTTACCACCAGCTATTCATGTAATGTCATAAGAGAAAAAAAAATTACTTTTGCTTTCACTGGATAGATTTTCTGTATGAAAGGAACAGTTTCTTTCTCTGAACTGATCATTCCTGTGATCTCCAGATCTTCTGTAAACTCTAATTTAGAGATTCCCTCAAAACACTTCTTTAAATGTGGCTGTACTCGAAGGGGATCTTTGGTTTCTGACAAAATCTCAAGCAGCTCATCATTAGACAGGAAAAAGAACCTATTGAAAAGACAATGCACATGCAGTTTTCAGACATGAAACTCATCATCTGAGAAGCTATTATATGCCAGGAGTGTGGATTTGCTCCAACTCTTAAAGTAAGAAAGACTTATCACAAAAGGGAAGTTACCTGCTCTGATTTGAGGAATGCACTATTCTCAAGAACTTTTGGGTTCATGTGAGTCTTTGATCTTTGGACTTATGGAGCAGTTTTAAAAGTTATAAAACTATTACATCTTTTTACATGCCGGTTATCACATTCATCCCCTTATGCAAAACAGAGGGGAGAAAAATCTAATCAGGTTTGGGGGACAGCCATGCACACTGTAAAGGTAGCACACTGCCTGTTCTCCACCATCACCTGGTAATCTTTAGACCCTCTGGGGCAATTACATGGGACTTCACCTCTGTGCAGCTGAGTAGGGCATGGTTTAGGGAGCGATAGGTGGGGGTGCAATCAGCTGCTGAAGATGGCATGTTCCACTGAAAATACACTGTAACTGATGATATATTTTCCATTGCAAGTTCCTGCTGCACTAAGACACCTTTGCCTCCCTGCCCCCTCAAATCTTGGGCCAAGCATAACTCAGCTGGACCAGGGAATCTGGGCTACATTTCTAGAAAGGGAAATAGGTTGTCATTTTTTGTTGCATAGAACTGTGTTCTGTGACAACTACAAGTCCCCCAACTCAATAAAAATTATTTCAAACAAAGAGAGCATTAGAATCTTTTTATGGTTCTTGTTGCTCTAAGTTGAACCTGTTAATCAATTTACCGTGAGAAAAATAATCTTTTCTTCTCCAAATAAGTATTCAGCCCCTTCTGGATATCATCTAAGAGAACATTTGCTTCCTGAAGCTTCTCCAACATCCTGGGTTGCTCAGTTGCTACAAGTACCCTGGTGTCTTTCACCTTTATAAAAAGAAACACAGTGTAGAAACTGATAAAAAGTTCACATTTGGTTTGTCAGTTTGTTTCATTTTTATTTCATGATAAGGAAGGCTACAGAATATGTTACAGAGCATGGAAAGTTAGAAACTGTTTTGTTGAATGTCCTCACATGAGGAAAATATATATGCAGTATTTGACAGTTATTGCTGTTTAAGACCATTGCTTTGTGCAGATTAAACAGTACCAACAATATTGTAACCGGTGAAAAAATTTGCAGGATCACATCCATAGGCATTAGTATCTTTTCAAATATATACTGATTTGGAGAGCAAATTGCTATTTATATGCACAGTCATCTGTGCCTTGGGCTTGCAGCACTCACAGATTCATAGACATTAAGGTCAGAAGAGACCATCGTGATCATCTAGTCTGACCTCCTGCACATTGCAGGCCACAAAACCTCACTCACTCCTGAAACAGACCCCTAGCCTCCGGCTGAGTTACTGAAGTCCTCAAATCATGGTTTAAAGACTTCAAGTTACAGAAAATTCACCATTTACAGTACAAGTGACACGTGCCCCAAGCTGCAGAGGAAGGTGAAAAATTCCCAGGGTCTCAGCCAATCTGACCTGGGGAAAATTTCTTCCTGACCCCAAATATGGCGATCAGTTAGACCCTGAGCATGTGGGCAAGACACACCAGGCAGATACCTTGGAAAGAATTCTCTGTAGTAACTCAGAGCCCTCCCCATCTAGTATCCTGTCTCCAGCAATTGGGGATATTTGCTACTGACAGTTGCCAAGGGACCATATGCCATCGTAGGCAGTCCCATCATACCATCCTCTCCGTAAACTTATCAAGCTCAGTCTTGAAGTCAGTTAGGTTTTTTTGCCCCCACTGTTTCCCTTGGAAAGCTGTTTCAGAACTTCACTCCTCTGATGGTTAGAAACCTTTGTCTAATTTCAAGCCTAAGGACAGCCAGTTTATAGTCATTTGTTCATTCACAAACAGGAGTGCAAGTCCTATGAAATGCACCTGTAGCACCCTACATTTATCTTCTTCTGTGCTTGTCCTCAGAGTTGTGTTTGCTCTCTGTTATTACACTCCTTTTAATGTGAAAAGATCAGCTGTAATTTATTCTGTGATGTCTAGATTCTACAGAAATCTCAAAAGGGTAGGTAATCTTACCTACAATTTTTGCTAAAAGACGAGGCATTAACGGTGTTTTGGACTCTGTGTTCTATGTTCCAATGACCGAAATCTGAGTCTCTGACTCTGGATAAGCAGACAAATTATCTTACTTAAAACTAATTTGATGAAATATAAATAAATATATTTTTCACTTTATTAAATGCAAATACTTACTGTTTGTGCCATGATGTCTTTCCAGTAAGCGTCTACTATTCCAAACTTTCTGCCCTCTTCTGGCATTTGAGCTATAATGTCTTCTGAACTAAAAATTGGTTCCAGGTAAAGCCATGTTGCCTGACATTTTAACCAGCTATCTAAAATATCTTGCATTGAAACAAGCTTCTCTTCCCATGCCTGTAAACAGAACATTTAACACATATGGTCTGCAAATAATGGTTTTAAACTGTACATTGAGTAGCAGAATAAACAGAGGGTAAAATATCAGATAATTACTTATTTTAATGCAACATTTTCTCTGTTACAGTTCTTTGTTATCAGTATATGTGAGATTGAAAACAAACCACCCTAAGAGCTTTTCCTATAATATTGTACTCTTGTCTGAAAGAACTACTTTAAAAAAACAAAAAAAACAAACAAACCATGGACTAATCATGCATCTTTCACTCATGTGTTTATTACTTATTCATATGAGCAGTCCCACTGGCACTACTTGTGTGAAGGACTACTCATGTAAGTAAGGTCACAAGATTGGACTTTTTGTCTGTATGACTGTAAATTAGTTCATTTCAGGAGATAAACACCACCGTTTTAAAGCTCTCAATGAAAGTATTGTTCTTAGTCATGAGTGACTGCCTCTGGACATGTTCACAGATACACTCTATAAATGGACTTTTTTTGGTTTGTACGACATACCTCTGTTTTTACTCTTATTAGGCAGCCAAGTTAAAGTTTAGTCAAATCCTTTAAGTAGCAAATACCATACATTTACAAAAAGAACTCAACAGCCACATCAAAGGAGGCATATGAGTTTTCCAGGGTAATCTTTAGAATACTGTATTTCCAATAAAAGATGGTCCAGTAAAAGATACTATTTCACCCACCTTGTCTCCCTCATATCCTGGGACCAGCATAGCTATGACAACATCGCAAACTACAATGAAATTGTAACTTAACGACTAAAATCCCTTTGTTTGTTGCGAAAATAATCAGTCTCTTGCATCAGATAAAACCCCCTGAAATAATTTTGACAATGAAATGACACAAGCCATGTGGGCAGAGTAGCACATTATTTTACACCCTCAAAATTAGTCTTTATCAAAAAAACAATGATGTGATTTACAAAGAATGGAGAAACATAGAGATCTTCTGAATTTTGCTCCAGACACACAATAAATATCTGAATATTCATTAACTTTGACCCAATATTACACTGCTGACAGCCAAATTGTTCACTGAAGTCAATGGGTGCATTGCCTGAGTAAGATGAGGAGGACTGGGCACTCTTTCCTTGCCAAACCCTCTCACAGATCCCTTTGTAAGGGGTATGCCAGGAATGTATTATGGGAGGAGGTGTAGCCAGGAATGTATTATGTTTCAGCAATCGCCACCTGCCATACAGCCCTTTGGGGACTGTTACAGGTGGCTATAAATTAAAATAGCATTTGCTCCCACTGCCCTCAGCTCTTGCTAGGATCAGGGCCAAGGTCCTAATGGATGGAATTAAGGATTTAGAAGTGTTGACAAGTCATGAGAATTAGGTTAGAAAAGCCTTCAAATTATCATCAAATATTGATGGGAAAAGTCTGTTTTCTGTGGAAGCTTCCTTTAGGGAAATCATTATATTTAACTCCTCTTTCCATCAATGAATTACTTGTAGGAGGGCTTTGTTTCATCAAAACAACAAGTAGTCCGGTGGCACCTTAAAGACTAACAGATTTATTTGGGCATACCCAAATAAATACTCATTACACAACTTAGCAGAATTTGTTTAAAGCAACTGACCTATTCCCAAAATATAAAACAACTAAAAAAAAATGCATAAAATGGCTTGTCTATGCAATTACAGTTTCCTTCAGCGTACTGGCAAGCTTTGCATATGCTTCTTTGCAAACCAGTAGCTCAGTGCTTTTTGAAAATACAATATGAATATTTGAATTCTTAAAATATAAGCTTGAGCTGTTTCTAAACATCTTCTCATGCCAAAATACCACAAAGCACTTGAGAAAAGCATATTATGAGAGCTGTATTAACTCAATCGAACCAGCTTCCTCTTACCCGGCATTCAGTTTCTATCGGTTTGATGAACGGAGAGCCACACATTGTCTGTGTTTTAACAATGTGATCATCAAGCAAAAGCTGGATATCATCAATTGCTGACAGGATACTGGTATTCTGTAAATATATCAGACTTTGTTAAGGCAAATGACAGTTGTTCTGATTCATTGATCTTAAACTATTTTACTCCTAAAAATTTAGCCTGTAATTCCCTGTCTCTCTAAGATGTGGATGGAAGCAAATGAGCGCCTGTAACATATCAGAAGAGATGGGAATGTATCTCTGCTGTATGCCCCCATTTCTAAAATGTCCATGGAGACTCTATCTTAGTTGGGAAAGAAGGATGGGTCCAGTGGTTGGGGTGCTAGCCTGGGACTCGGAGAGAGTCCAATTCAGTTCCCTGCTCTACCACAGACTTCCTTTGCATCCTTGAGCAAGTCACTTAATCTTTCTTTGCCTCAGTTCCCCATCTGTAAAATAGGGATAACACCACTTCCCTACCTCCTAAGGATTCTGTGAGGATAAATATGCCAAAGACTATGAAATGCTCAGATACTATGATATTGGAGGTCATATAAGTACCTAAAATAGATAGTCTGGTAACTTCACATGGTCTGTTGGGCCTGACTCTCCTCCTCTTAGTTAGTTATACCACTGTAAATCAGGAATAATTCCACTATTTTGCTGAATCAGTGTGAGGCAGACTCAGATCAATTCTCTGTAACAACACATTTGTTAGTTTGATGTATACTCACAGTGTCCCTGTACTTCACAAAATTGAAGCTTATATTGGCCCATTCCGATTTCATTTTGTCCATGGATTTCTCTAGGGAATATTCTTTACTGGCTGCTGCTCCAATAGGCTCTAGTCTAGATTAAAATGAAATTTGGTTTAGCTACATTGCAAAAAAACCTCAACACTCTAAAGAGGAAAAGGAAAAGATTTTGAATAAAGAAATATCATTTAGAGCAGTGATACTCAGACTGAAACTCATGAGCTACAAGTGGCTCATTGATGTGTCTCCTGTGGCTCTTTGCAGCACATGATATTAAACACTTTGTGATTTAATTATTAACTAATCTAAGTTATTAACCAATCAGGATGCTTTTACTATGTTAGTAACCAAATATATGTTATTAACCAATTATTGATAAAATAATGCTTGGTCAATCATTTTGCTGTGAATGAAACAATGAATTCACACTCCTGTGGCTCTTTTGGGTAATGTTGATTGCTAACTTTACTCCTGAACCACTGAGGTTTGAGTTTTAGAGTAAGATGCAGATCTGTAAAGCAGCAGTGTCTTTTGGTTTTTTGTATGGCTCTGAAACCTGGGCCATCACAGAGAATCGCAATGCACCAGCTGGATGCTTTCAACATGAAAGAGCAATGACGTATTGAAGGCATATGATAGTTTTATCGCATTACGAATGAGGATGTCAGGCACCAGACCAACCAGCCTCTAGTGTCTTCCAATCCCAAGTGATTCAATAATGGCTCAGATAGCTTGGCTATCTGCTCCATATGTGTTTGATCCAACACAAGCTGGAAGGGGAAGACATTGTGGACGGCTTTGCCGAAACGCTGGAGGGATGTCATGGCTTCTCACCTCACCTGCCTCAGCCTTAACACAAAGCTGCAACATTGGCAGGAAACTGGGCTCTCTGGAGACGGGGGTTACAAAGTGTGTACTCTACATTCCACAAGCAGGAGAATGAATGAATGAGAGTAATCTTCCAATGCAGGAAGGAAAAAGGCAATTAGGTGAGAAAACATGTGAGAAAAATTACAGACTTTCACATTGAGGTGTCTGTGCATTACAGCCCAATATTTGCATACAAAAGTGGTCAGTTAAATGCATGTTTCACATATATTTGTTAATTCATAATAAAACATATCATATATATTATGGTAGTGCCTAAAGACCAGGATCCCATTGTGCTAGGAGTTATACAAACACAGAAGAAAAACACACCCCCTGCCCAAAAGAGCCTACAATCTAAGTTAAATTAAGCATATACCCAATTTTGGTAACTGCATGCTTATCATTATAGAAAACAGGCCCATAATTCTTGAAAGATGGATACTGGGTATCAAGGTACCTGACTTCCGAGCTACAGAATGTAATAAAAAATAGTACCAAAAATACGTTTTAAAACTGTCTAAAACAGTTTTACTGTAAAATATGTGGCAAAGACAAATACATGACAGTGTGGTGAATGTTGTATTGTCTCTTCTTAGGGATTACCTGCATAATTCATTCATAGCCTAGAAGTTTTCTGGCCATTCCAAAATCACTGCTCCATCTGCTGTTCCTCTACAGTGCATATGCATATATTTCAAGGATTTTTTATTTATATTTTCAAACTAATCAAGTTATTGCTGATAATCACGATGATATAATGCTGCTGCTTGGTTGTAAATTAAAGCTTTGTAGAGATTGGGTGGGGGTTGGGAAGTGAAGTTAAGTAATTTAAATACATAAATCCCATTGTTTTTCAGTGGGGCTTGTGCTCTTTATACACTTTTGAAAGTGCCATCCTTAGTGGATAAAGTTCAGCAGTGAAAATTTGAAAAGCCTTGTAAACTCTAAAAGAATAATAATAATAATTAATAATCCAATAAGCTTCAATGCACTAGAATTTGGTATCTGATTATGAAAGCATATAAAATATATTGGTTGCTTTTAAGGACTTAGATTTAGGATGTATTTCTTACTTTTCAATGTACTTTGATAATCCATATTCCAACATGTTTAGAAGGCAAGTAGTTTCATCAGGTCTTATTTCATACCCTACTATTTCACTGATCTGAAAATACGTGAAAAAATAAGCACCGTCATCACATAAATTTGTAACCAAGGTTTATCAAGTAGTTGGTAAGATATAAAAATTAAAGAAATACCAACATAATTTCCCCCCGTTCTGTAGTTTTACCCGCAGGCCAAACTCCCACTTTGTGACAGGGAGTTTTGCCTGCACCCTTAAGGATTTCAATATTAGACCATCATGTGGTAAATTTTGAGTGGATTTCCTTATTGAGGTAGAATGTTTTCATTGTTTAAAATATATTTCTATAGCACCTGCTCCCAATGTCTGTCCTTCATTCCACGATTGCAGGCAATAGACAGGATGGGAATATGCTGCTTAAACTTGTCAAGTTTAAATTTCACATTTTCTGCTAAGCGTCTAGGTCCAGGCAGGTCTGCAAAAGTCTTAGTTAATTTATACATTGTCCTCCACATATTTCCAATTTCCTCAGTAATTTCTTCAGAATTCAAGTCTTGGAGAGATCCTGCATGTATAATTAGAAAGGAGCAGCAAGAAGATCTTAGTGCCAAGTTATTACTAAAAAGATTCATTTATAGGCATTTGTTATCATTCTCCTTTAAGGAAAATTTGCAAACAAATTAAATTCCTGAAAACTACCTTAAAATAACACCAGGTCCAGGCCCACAATTATACTTGGCACTTATATACAGTGCTTTACCTCTTCAAAATGTTTTATACACAGCCACTACTTAATCTTTGCAATATCTGCATGAGCTCAGTAAGTAAGTAATAGCATTCTCATTTTATAGATAGGGACACGGAGATACAGAGCAATTAAGTGACTTGCCTAGACCACACAGCAAATCAGTATCACAAACAGATTCAATCTCAGGAACTTGGGGACTTGGTCCCAACTATTTCTCAAGACATTGCTGGCTGTAATTCTATAGAATTCTACAGAAGTTCAGACAACTCAAATATGGTAAATTTCATCATATAAACTTTTTGTGAGAAATATTTTATCCAGCTCTTGTCCTCACCATTCATCCATTCCTCAGACTTAGTATGGAAATTGTAAGCTGTTACCCAAAGTTGCTCAAAGGGTTGTTTATTTACAATTATAGTTTGCAGTAGAGGAAACTGGCTCTTCTCCCGCTCAAGTAACTCCTCTTCTTTATTAATAGCCTTTAAGAAAAAAAAATGTCCATTAAGAAGTCCAATTGTTATGTAAGAATCCTATTATGGAACACTGAGTAACATTTTCAATAGGGCTTAAGTGTCAGATATTTAAAGGTATTTAGATACCTAAAGGGAGTTAGGAACCAAGGGACTTTTGAAAATCCCATTAGGCAACTATCAGCATCTTTAGGTGCCTAAATATATTTGAAAAATCTGACTTTAAATCCCATTTTCAAAAATGACGTAGACATTTAGGATCCCAAGTATCATTGGCTTTCAATGAGAGACGGGAGCCCAACTCCCATTTTCAGAAGTGACATGCATACTTAGGACCCTATGTCACTTAAGCATGTTGGTCAATTTTATCCATTATGATTATTATTTTCATTAATTTGCATTACAATAGCACTCAAAGTCTCCAAGCAAGACCAGATGGTAGGTGCTGTACATGTACATAGTAAGAGACCATAAACTTGACCCAAAGAGCTTACAATCAACATAAACAAGAGAGAGAAAGGCTGGGAGAAAATAAGTACTGTTATCTCCATTTTATAGATGGGGGAACTGAAGCACCAGGAGATTAAATGCCTTACCCAAGGTCACACAGGAAGTCTGTGGCAGAGCCAGAAACTGAACCTAGAACTTTTGAGTCCCAGCCCTGAGCTTTAGAGGCCATGTTCAGAGATAAGAGCCATCTCTGCACATGTTTCTCCCCCTATTCCTAGACTTTGAGGAACCCTGTCTTCACAAGGACCCAGATTTGTGAGCAGAGAGGATGATGCAGGTATAGAAAAAAATTCAAATTCAAAATTTTGACAAAAATCCCAAAAGAAATTAATTTCTGATGAATTTTTTTGTCGAGTGTCCAGTTTTTCAAACCAACTTTAACAAACAACAATAGTAATGGAAATGGCAGGATATTGGCAATAGATATCTGAGAACTTGGGAAAATTATTCAAAGCCAACTCCAATATATGTGCCCATAACCATGAAAAAACAGGAAATGAACCTAAGCACCTATCTTACCTAACACACATTACAAATAAACTTTTCACTTAAGCCAGGTGATAATTACTTGCCTCGAATTCCACTAGTGCATTATCCAGATTCTTAACCAACTCATTAAATTTCTCAACATTATTCTTCATTTCGTCCATGGTCATGACATCCCGTTTCTTGTAACTTTCTACTTCTTTGAAATAACTTTCAAGTAATGCCTCAAACTGGGCGCACCTAATTAGAGTCAAAGACAGCTCAGTAATATTACATTTTTCAGGCTTTTGGTTATTTTTTAAATTACAAAGGGCATCATCAAGTGAAGTCTAACCTCAACATTTAGGATTTGTAAGTAAAGATGCCCCTGCAAACACACATTAATTAATTATTTAATTAATCCTTACAACAGCCCATTTCACAGATGAAGAAACTGAGACACAATGGTTAATTAATTTGCCCATATCCATGCAGTAAATTAGTGCTAGAGACAGTATTAGAACTCAGGACTCATTTTAAAATGTAGTCCCATGCTCAGTGGACTAGTCCTTGCTGCCTTTTACAGATGTGTGAAAGGTACAAACAACAAGGAAAGAACATAAGATTTTAGCATAGTATATGGGGGTGTAATGAGGAATAATGGGATGAAATTATGAAAATCCTAGCACCATCCTTCCTTCCATCCTTTTAGACCTATTCAGGGATAGGGGAAAAAATCTAGCCCATCCTGCTTATTTATATTTTTCTGAAACATGGTTTAAAACCCCACAGTACTAGAAGACAGATTTTCCTCCCACTACCAGTTCCATTGACTTGCCAATACCTCCCTTTTTGTTGGTCCCAAGCCTTTTCATTTCACTTGCTTAACTAAGTTTAAACACCTAGTTCAAGGATATGTCCTAGTTTAATAGCATACCTTTTAACCAGAGAAATCTCTGCATGATCTCTCCTGCTAAACAACTGGGCTCTGCTATTTTCAAAGATTATCTCAATCTGTTCCGGCCAGTGAAAAACAGTACTATTCAGCTTTATGTCCTCATCTACAATTTAAAAAAAAACACATTTTGGAAATTATCCTTTGAGCAGTGATGTAGAAGTAGTCATTATAAAGAGTAAGCAGAACAGTTCAGACTACATTTAGGAAAAAGTGACACATCTTTAAAAAAGTGGCATCCATATTTTTGTGAGTGGAATGCTGCAAGCACAAATAATCTGGGGTGTCATTTTGCATTTGCAATTGTTTTCACTTGTAATTTTGTGGGAATAAAACTGCAGACCAAGTTGGTCTCAAAATCAGGCCTAGCATGATCCTCATGCAGAGGTGAAAGTAAGCTGGTCCAGTCCGGCGTACCGGACCAAACCGGCTTCCCCAGGCTGGCGCTTTAAAGGGCCCAGGGCTCCCTGCAGCGGCTGGAGCCCCAGGCCCTTTAAATCGCCTCCCAGGCCCCGGGACTTTTACCTTTAAAGTGCCGCCCCAGCCCAGCCGCCTACTCCGGGGCTCAGGCAGCGGGGCTCGGGCAGCGCTTTAAAGAGCGCAGGGCTCCTGCCACTGCAGGGACCCCCGGCCCTTTAAAGCGCTGCCCGAGCCCGGCTGCCAGAGCCCCAGGGTAGCAGCGGCAGGGCTCCATCAGTGATTTAAAGGACCCGGAGCTCCGCTGCGTAGGGTGACCAGATGTCCCGATTTTATCGGGACTGTCCCGATATTTCCTTGTTTGTCCCGCGTCCCGACCAATGTGCGGTCGGGACACTGGACAAACAAGGAAATTCTCCGGAGCCCAGAAGTGCTCGCGCCCACCCTGCCCCGACTCCGCCCCCTCCTCCCCGCATTGGCTCCCTCCCCAAATCCCCGCCTCTTCCCCAGGCTCACCATTCCTCCTCCCTCCACAAGCTCTGGAGGGAGGCCCCGGAGACGCAGGGGAAGCGCGGTGCCAGGGTGAGTGAGAGTCCGGCCTGGCCCCAGTGCAGTCAGGGTCCAGTTGGGCGGTAGGGAGAGTAGGGGGGCAGCCCGCAGGGCCAGGCGGCAGCTGTTCTCCCCCCTGGGCAGCGGGACCTGCGAGCAGCCGCTGCTGCAGCTCCCACTGCCGCGGGGGGAGGAAGCGGCCGATGGCCAAGCTCAGCGGCTGCGGCTGTGGCTCTGGCGCCCGGGCTCGAACCCCTCAAGCCCGGGCCTGTTGCGGGGACCCAGCAGTGAGCACGCTGTGCCCAGCCCCTGGCCAGTCGCGTCTGGGCTGCTGCCCAGCTGGTGCAATCCCGCGGCGGCCCCGGGGCGGAGGCATCGGCAGCCCAGGCCTGTTAGTTCCCCTGCGGGACCCGAGCGGGACGGGGGGGGGCGGGGCCCGCCTCCCCCACCCCCGGGGCCCCCGTGGGAAGCCACAGCTGGGCAGCAGCCCAGACGCGACTGGCCAGGGGCTGGGCGCA